>NW_022990795.1:0-30002 GCF_902827175.1 Gymnodraco acuticeps
CTCGCTGTGGCTCTCCCGGTCTTCTGCTTCTGCTCTTCCTCCCCCGGTTTCGGCATTACAGAAAGCCATCCCATAAAACCCAGAGGACTCGCTGTGCCAACCCAAACGACCGCTGGGTCCGGGAGCTGATTCAAGACGTCAACAACAGGGTGCAGAATTAGGTAAGAAGTTTCACAACATCTTGTACTTATGAGGTGGAAGCAGGAGGCGTCTGCCACTCGTGTCCAGTGGGTGACAGAACTTATGAAGTTTCTACACGTGGAGAAAATAAAGTGTGCTTTGGACTAAAAAAAGAAGAAGAAGTTTCACAACATACTCTGACACACAGAGAAACTCAAGTGTGTGTAAATCATCATAAAACCTTTTTTTCTGTCTCTGCAGACCACTCAAAGAAGAGGGGAGAGAGGAGGAGATACTTCACCTTCCTGTCAGGGGAGGCCTCGTATATCACCGTGGATTATGTTTCACTAGATTAGGTATTTCCTGTGCTGACAGAGGACGTATACGTGTGCACGGTTCATATAACGCGAACATATCCTAATGTCGTAGCCAGTTTAACGTTTTGTATGAGCCACTGCTATGATCCTGATAAGTGATGAGTAGCGTCTGCTAGGAATGAGCCACTGTTGGCAGCTTTGAAATGTATTGAGGTTTTTTTATACAACAGATTTCCATATTTTTATATCTACATTTAAATTGTATTTTGTGTCTTCCTGTATCAAAGAAAGAAAGTAAAGAAACCAGATTAAGGTTTTGATGATTTAGGTCAGTGATTCTCAAATGGGGGTACGCGGACCCCTGGGGGTACGTTGGGGTACTGCAGGGGGTACGTGAGATTTAAAATAAATAAATAAAAAAGGTTAATTAAAAAAATAATCTTAGTAAAATAAGTTAAATAGAAAACACAATTTTATATAAAACATTCCTAGAACCACCAAGGGGGTCCTCATATAAACATGTCAAATGTGTGTATTGTATTTTATAGTTTTTCACAATAACATATTACTTAAATTGAAAAACTCCTTGGAAAAATCTGTTTTATAAAAGTGTTATGTTATTTTTTTTCATGCATAAAATGAAAATATCCTTAGTTTGTTGTAATGCATACCACGAAGGAGTTAATACATCACACACTGAGAGAACATCACTATATCGTAATTATTCATATAGGCTTTTTCGATAAAAAAAATTCGGGATCGGTCAGGGGGTACTTGGCTGAGAAAATGTTTCAAAGGGGGTACATTACTGAAAAAAGTTTGAGAAGCACTGATTTAGGTAACTAAAGTTGTTTTCCATCAGGTCTGTGCAGATTTAGATGTGCTGGTTCATGTTTTCTTTTGAAATGGGTTGCTGCATTGGGCCCTTATTACATCTGTACTGGATATGCATTAAAGCAGCTTAGATTTGGTCCAATAGTCTCTGACAAAGCCTAAAGTTGGTAAGAATTGTGTCCAATTATTGATCACATTAACCATTTAAAATGTAACAGCCAGTTCCAAATTGATAGGAATGAGCCACTGTTTCGAAGATTTGAAATGTATTGAGTTGTTATGTACAACAGATATTCATATATTTGTATCTTCATTAAAATGTACTTAATGTCTTGTTTCGAATAAAGAGAGAAGCAATACAATGCAGTTTTAGGTTTTTCTTTAAGTGTGATTGAGGCAATCAGTTCTGACTAGATTTCGATGTGCCATGGTTCACTTTTCTTTTTAAATGGGTTGCTCCATTGGTCCCTTATTACATATTTAATGGGGGCTTATATTCGGTCCAATAGTCTCAGACAAAGCCTGCATTTGGTAAGAATGTTGTCCAATAATTGACCACTTTAGCCATTTAAAATGTAATGGCTAGTTACAAATTATAATGTTTGGCAGCTTGGAAATGTATCAAGCTTTCATGTACGACAGATTTTCATATTTTTGTATCTTCATTAAAAATGTAAATTGTTTTGTATTCCTGTATCAAATCAATAAAAGTAAAAAAAGGCAAACCAAACGTGTGTTTTTAAAAGATGATTTAGGGAAATACAGCCGGCTGTTTTCCATCAGCTCTGCACTGATTCTGTGGTGCCATGTTTGATTTGGTGGAAAACGTGTTGAACCGTTCCTCCCTTATAACATTTTCAAAGGATGAAAGCAGGCTTCGATTTGGCATTCTGGTGAATAATCGACCACATCAGCCATCCTAAGTGTAATAGCCGGTTCATAATTATATATAGGAATGCGCCACTGTTTGGAAATGTATTGAATTTTTTATACGGCAGATTTCCATATTTTGTACATCTTCAATAAAATAGTTCTTGGTGTCTTCCTGTATTAAATAAAAAGACGCAATACAACCCAAGGTTTTTCTTGAAGTTTTGATGATTTAGGTGACTACAATAAGCTGTTTTCCATCAGCTCTACACTGATTTAGTGGTGCAATAGTTGCACCATTCCTCGCTTATTATACTTTCACTGGATATCCATGAAAGCAGGCTTGAATTAAGTCCTTAATCTCTCACTTATTTGCTTGTGGCATCAACTTTGGCCAATAATTGACCACGTTAGCCATCATTTAAAACTTGGCTCTGTGGACAGTTGGTCTGCAAAGCTGCTTTAATTGATTTAATATTAACATTGCAGATAAAGGATTGACATGAAAGTAAACAATCTGCTTTCTGTTAACATTCTCATCCTATTAGTCCAAAAAACACTGGATTAAAGGTTTGATTCACAGATTTATTAAGTTTTTCAACAATACTCAAATCCCCGTATGAGCATTGAAACAGGTTCTGCGTGCTGAAATCATTCCTCTTGTTTATACCGACTGTGAAATTATCCTTTCAAAAAATGTGCTGCGAATAAGCATGTGGGAAAAGATCCAGGTTCCCTTAGTGTGAAAACGTATTTAAAAGTTTAAATAAAGTCTTTATGAGGCTTCCCTTGGACTAGATGCACACCGCACTATTTCATTACATTTTGCCGGAAGAAACCAAACCGTACTCCGACCTGGCTCCAGGTTCTCTTTGTAGTGATTTAATAAAACACTTAGTTAAGGAAACCAGAGTGCTTCTTAACAAGAAACAGACACAAGATTATGTTGAAAGGCAGTTGATTTTGAGATATACAGTGTATTATATGACTAAAAGGCAGCTGACACACAGATCCCTTGGCACATTTTCCCCCACTTTGTAATCCAGTTTTATCTCCAAGTTACAGGAAACTGAAACTGGGTTTAAGTCTGGTTAATGTTGCACCACTCATCCAAGACTCATTTTGAAAACTGGGTAAATGGATCATGAAATGCCTTCATTAACAATCTCAGGACATGAAAGCAAAATGTCCCTCGTGTGAATCCAGCTGGTTGCATGTCGTCCACTTACAGCAGGGAGGTCAAACTCAAATACACAGTGGGCCAAAATAAAAAAATGGGTACTAGTGGAGGGCCGGACTGGTTCAATGTTTATTGCAGAACTTATTGAAATGAACTTATTGCACATATTAAACCTGGAACTAACAAAGCTTCAATGATTGCCTATAAAAACAACATTAAATAATCAGCTGCATTCATTTCTTATGGCTCTATCTGCAGCTTGATTACATTTTCCCACAGGCCAACAACAGCTTCAACAAAACTATTCCCCTCAAAGAGAAAACCAAACATGCCCTGTTGTCGTGAGAGAAAGTGCAGAAGGAAGCATCCATTAAACTCAGTGTGCTGCTCTGTGATGCTAGCTCAGATACTTGGCATCTCATCTTGGGTGCAAGGTCATCAATGTTTGGGCTCAGGCTCTGAGCGGAGGAGACCCTCAGGATGGAGTGAAGGTGTGCTGCAATATACCGGCGGGCCAGATCTAATAGTAATTAGAAATTATCCTGCGGGCCGAAATTAAATCCACCAAGGGCCTGATTTGGCCCCCGGGCCTTGAGTTTGACACATGTGACTTACAGCATCTCGCAAGTGTATTTCTTGACTGTGCAATAAAAAGCAGGATGCATACAAAAAACTCTATACTGCATACTAATGTGTAAACACATAAGACATGCACCAAGAGCAACGTTATAAACAGAGAGTCAAATGTGTCCCCATAGATGTCTTTTCTGAGGTATTTCCGAAGCGGTTTTACCACCATCCATCCTCCATTACGTTTCATGTTCTCCAGCCGTAAGCAGTTCCTACGTTTCCTTTGTTGGACAATGGGGGTCACCACCACACTTTGAGAAGTCAAGCATTTCTTTAGCATCTGTGTTGGCTTTTAAGAGTCCATTTTCCATTGTGTAACAACTCCAATCTTTTTAGAATGAGTTTGTGTACGGTGGATTTAAGGCACGGCAAGATAAGCATTGGCCATGTTAGCGCATTACCCAACATGAACCATCACAATTTGATACTGCATTTAGAAATGCTGACCTCAAACATTCATCAGAGCTAATAAAATTGAATTCCAAACTTGTGTTTTCTGAAGTAACAAAGCAAATATGTGGATGGGAAGAACAACAAGTCTCCAGATGTGTGCAATGTGCCCGTTGAATCATTTAGAAACTTAAATGTAATCATGTGTACGCCAGTAGCGTAGGCAGAAATGTACTTTAGGGTGGGCCTGTAAAAAATAGGGTGGGCCAGATCTTTCTTTTGCGCATCAGAAGCTAACAACAATCCCGCCGGTACCGGTGGCAGATTACTTTTAGAATACTTTTGGAATACTTTCTTTTTCCATAACAGATGGGTATGTTTTGGGGAACAGGAGACACGTATGTTACTGTTGTAATGGCTTATCAAGAACTCAAACACAACATCTTGGTGTCATTCTGGACAGCTCTCTCATCTGCACCACACATAAAAAACATCACCCGGACTGCATTCTTTGTACTGTCTTAAAACCTTTCCTTGGAATATGTTATGAATTGTAAGGTGTCCTTGGTGCTTTGAAAGGCGCCCCTAAATAGAATGAATTATCATTATTATTTATTATTATTATCTGAAACGATGTAATAACTTTTAAAACTTTTTCCAGTCACTTGCCCCATGCATTCAGCCAACCCAGTCTCACGGCATTTCGTATTCACCAACACGATTTTTAATCTATTGATTCGTGTTCACCAACACGATTTGCCCCTTTTTTTCGTGTTGCACAGCACGATTTTAAAAGCAATGTATTTCTACTGCCTGCAGCACGTCTTTTTCTCCGGTCGGGTCGAGGAAGACCGGAAGCTGTGTGGTTCATAAAAACATGTTCTTACTCAATATCAAGCCACAGTTATTGCTTTTATTTGAAATCGTATAATTTCGGACTTTTGTTGCCGTCTGTGAGGAAAATAAATGGGGCTCAGAGCCTCAGGATACTGAAATCTGTATTTTTTAAAATCTTTTTTTCCTTCTAATTTGTTATTCTTTTCAAAATAACACACTGTTATTTACTCACCAATAACACACAATTATCCTTGCTTTTATTTATTGGTTTAATTCCATAATCTCTGGCTTTTTTGGCGTCCGTCAGGAACTGAATTTCAAAATAAAAATAACCGTGCTGTGCAACACGGAAAAAAGGGGCAAATCGTGTTGGTGAACACGAAATGCCGTGAGACTGGGTTGATTCAGCAGCAGCAGGCCATTCACTTTGATGTTATCCCGTTATAAATGTCGTCATTTCGACAATAAAGAAATGCTACATAAACGTTATCTTTCACATTTTATCCAACCATCTCCGTTTCTAACTTTCAATATATTTTAAAAGAGATCTCTCTCATCTGCTTGCGGGGGCGGGGCCTCACAGACACGCTGCATCTCTCTCGCTCACAGACATGCTGCAGCGCTGTGCAGTGTGCACACAGTTCTGCCGGTAATGAATATTACATTTTGGAAACTTTTCCACCAATAATTCCAATTGATTGATTGATTGATTGATTGATTGATTGATTGATTGATTGATTGAAAAGTTTATTAACAGCTTGTATATTGGGTACAGTACAGTACAGCTCAAAACATACAATTGTTAAGGGGATGCAGACCAGAGAAAGACTTTCGTCTTGTTTACATCAGGGTCCCCCATTTCCAATTCATCATATCATTTAAGACATATAAGACATATTTGACATACAGATGGCTTATTTACAATTTACATACAGGTGGTTTTTTACATACAGATTGCTTATTTACAATTTTCATTTTAGATTTCGTTCTAATACATCCTAACCGGACATTTAAGACATACCAAGTCTACAGATATACAGTTAGTAACAGAGTCTAAAATGCGAGTATATACATAGATGGGGGGGGGGGGGGAGCTGTCCATTGAACGACAGGTTGAGATTTGTACCATTACCGGGGCCAGTTTTGCAATGCTCTCCCCCGAAGGTGCTCTTTAAGAGAGGTTTTGAAGGTAAGTATAGTTTTACTTTCCTTTACAGTTGTGGGAAGAGCGTTCCACCTTGATGTGGCAGAATTGCGAAACGTGTATTCCCCCTTTTTTGTGCCAAATCTGGGTTTCACATGATTTGTGGAGCTCCCTCTGGTGTTATGATCATGGTATTCCTTGACCTTTGGGAAGAATTTTGACATGTACATGGGTACCATAGAGGTGTAGTGGATCTTGTAGACCAGGCCCATTGCAAGTAGCTGTACTCTGTCGTCTACTCTAAGCCATCCTAGGTTGTCAAAGTGGGCAGAGGTGAGGTGGGTTCTAGATGAAAGGTCAAGCAGTAGTCTGACCAGTTTATTTTGCGATGTTTGAATTTTTATTTTTAGCGCCTTGGAGGTGCCTATGGTACCATGACGTGCAAGCATAGTCATAGTACCCTTGAATGAGTGCTCCTGCCAGAGTTTTCAGGTGTTTTCTTGTTTACCAGAGAGGAGATCCGGTATAGGAATCTAGTTCTTTGATTGACTTTTTTTATTACATTGGATGCCATTTTGTCACAGGAGAGGTTTGCCTCAAGAATAGATCCTAGGTATGTAATTTCCTTCTTACTTGTGACAATAATGTCGCCCACTGCAACTGAGAAGTCGTCGGATTTGCTGAGATTATGTTTCGAACCGAAGAGAATGGACTCTGTTTTACCCAGGTGTAATGATAATTTATTATCGGCGAGCCAGGTGCAGATTCTGCCGAGCTCGGAGCTGAGGGTTTTTTCAACCTGCAATCTGCTCCTGTCAGAGACCAGCAGGGCTGAGTCGTCCGCGAACAGGAACAAGTTGCAGTCACATGCTGATGACATGTCATTTGCATAAATTAGGAACAGTAACGGACCTAATATGCTTCCTTGTGGAACACCACAGCTCACTGGGAGGGGGGGGGACAGAGTACCGTTTACCTCCACCATCTGTTCTCTCCCCTCCAGGTAGGACCGCATCCAGCTCACCGATAGTTTATCAAAACCAATTGCTTTTAGCTTGTCAATCAGAATGGGGTGATTGACAGTGTCGAAAGCCTTTTGTAGGTCCAGCATCACCATGCCGCAGTACTTGCCCTCGTCCACCTCTTGTTTGATGTGGTCGCTCAAATAAAGAAGGCATGTGTCAGTGGAGTGGGATGTTCTAAAGCCAGATTGAAATTCATAGATTAGTTTCTTTTCCGCGAGGTACTTTTCTGTCACGATCTGTCTTTATGGTGTTTGTCTTGTCTAGATCTGTTTTTAGTTTTCTGTCTGCGTTGTGTCTTGTCTAGATCTGTTTTTAGTTTTCTGTCTGCGTTGTGTCTTGTCTAGATCTGTCTTTGGTTTTCTGTCTGCGTTGTGTTTTGTCTTGTTTAGATCTGTCTGTGGTTCCCTGTTGTTAGTTTCCCTGGTGTGTCTGATTACCCGATTGTGTTCACCTGTGGCCCCTGTGTTTTCTCCTCCCTCCTCCCTCCTCACCTGTGTCTTGTTTGTGTGATTAGTCTTGTGTATATTTAAGTTCTGGTTTTTCTGTCTGTCTTTGTCGGTTCGTCGTTTGTATGTGACTGTGTTCACCGGGGAGTGTTCTGGGTTTTGACGTTTAGCCTTGAAATAAAGGATTTTTCAGTGTTATCTGCATTTGGGTCCTGCTTGCTTCACTCACCGTAACAGAACGAACCGACCAAATATGGACCCAGCGGATTCAGCTTTTTTGAGGCTACAGGCGGACCGTCTTGGGTGCTCTCTGGAGTATATTTTTTATACGTGGGATGACGCCTCATCTATACGGGGTAGAGTGGCTGCTTTGAAGGAGGCACGCCAGGAGGTTGCTCGCAAGCCCTGGCTCAGGAGTTTGTTGCCTGAGTGGCTACAACTTTTTACCAGTAGTCCTGGAAACTTTTCTCAAGCCTCTAACCCTTTCCTGGGATCCGACTACTGTACTGGTAGAGGTCCACGGTGTCTCCAAGGGGCTTGTAGGAGACGCAGGGCCAGGATTCCAGCCCGTGCCCCAGCAGCCATGGTTCCGGCTCCAGAACCGGACCTTACAGCCATGTTTCCGGCTACAGAACTGGACCTTACAGCCCTGTTTCCGGCTCCAGAACCGGACCTTACAGCCATGTTTCCGGCTCCAGAACCGGACCATACAACCATGGTGCCGGCCCCAGTAGCTATGGTTCCAGACCTAGTTCCGGCCCCAGCAGCCATGGTTCCAGACCCAGCTCTTGCCCCAGCTGCCATAGTCCCATCTCAAGTCCCTTCTCTAGTCCCTTCTCTGGTCCCCTCTCTAGTCTCTTCTCGAATTCCCCCTCTAGTCCCATCCCAAGTCCCTTCTCTAGTCCCTTCTCAAAGTCCCTCCTCAGGTCACTTCTCTAGTCCCTTCTCTAGTCCTTTCTCAAGTCCTTTCTCAAGTCTCTCCTCTAGTCTCTCCTCTAGTCTCTCCTCTAGTCCCATCTCTAGTCCCATCTCCAGTCCCTCCTTTAATCCCTTCCCTAGTCCCTTCTCAAATCCCAACTCTAGTCCCATCTCAAGTTCCCTCTCGAGTCCCCTCTCGAGTTCCCTCTCCAGTCCCTACTGAAGTGCCGTTGGAGGTTCCGCTGGGGCTCCTGCCAACTCCATGTTCTGTCCCGTTGGGGGTCCCGCCGACTACTCTCCTGCCGGGGGTCCTGCCTCCATGTCCAGTCCCGTTGGAGGTCCCGCCGACTACTCTCCTGCCGGGGGTCCTGCCAACCCTTGTCCTGTCCCGTTGGGGTCCCGCCGTCTACTCTCCTGCCGGGGGTCCTGCCAGCTCCTTGTCCTGTCCGTTGGAGGCCCGCCGACTACTCTCCTGCCGGGGGTCCTGCCAACCCCTTGTCCTGTCCCGTTGGAGGTCCCGCCGTCTACTCTCCTGCCGGGGGTCCTGCCAGCTCCTTGTCCTGTCTCGTTGGAGGCCCCGCTACTCTCTCGCCGGGGGTCCTGCCAACCCCTTGTCCGTCCCGTTGGAGGTCCCGCCGTCTACTCTCCTGCCGGGGGTCCTGCCAACCCTTGTCCTGTCCCGTTGGAGGTCCCGCCGTCTACTCTCCTGCCGGGGGTCCTGCCGGCTCCTTCCAGTCCGTTGGAGGCCCGCCGACTACTCTCCTGCCGGGGGTCCTGCCAACCCTTGTCCTGTCCCGTTGGAGGTCCCGCCGTCTACTCTCCTGCCGGGGGTCCTGCCACCCTATGTCCTGTCGCCGTTGGAGGTCCCGCCGTCTACTCTCCTGCCGGGGGTCCTGCCAACCCCTTGTCCTGTTCCGTTGGAGGCCCCGCCATCCTCTGTCTCGCCGGGGGTCCTGCCAATCCCGTGTCCTGGTCCTCTTCCATGGGGGATCCTGCCGAGGCCTGTCCCACCAGCAAGAGAGGTGGGGAGAGGGAGACGGGGCTATTTCATCGCTGCCAGCTACAACTTCACCAAAATGAACATATTTTACCGTGATTTAATTGTAATAGGCCTACACGTTTCAAAATGATGCCGAAGTCACAACATACTGATACCGGTTAGTAAAAACCATGAATTAATCCATTGACAGTCTGCAGACAGACGGCAGGCCAAACACCTTTTAAAATGCGTGTTTTCTGATCGATCAGGCTAAGCTAACGCAGTAGCTGCTCCGTCCAAGCGGCCTACAGACATAAATAAAGCAGATAACGGCTGATGTTTTGGTTTTCTGGTTCAACGTCAGTGACGGCAGGCTGAGATCCTCACCGCTGATTGGCTACAGTGAGATCGTGTCACGCGAATTTCATGCTCGAGTTGAAAAAATTGAACTTGAGCGTTTGTCGCGGCCCCCTTCAATCACGCCGCGGCATTCGCATCAACCCCTTCATGTGCGCCGTCGGAGCGAATTCGCATCTGTCCGTGTCTCTGCATTGACTTTACATGTAATCGCGCCGCCCCCAAGAAAATTGCATCGCATCTGGTGTGAACGCACCATTAGGGTTAGGTTTTAGTGCATGTAAATGGTCTGCAAAGTCTAAAATCCCAAAGCTCCCTCCACAAGGAGAGTTTCACTCCCACACATCACTATGTAATATTTGCGCTCCTATTGGTTACACTCAAACGCATTGCAAAGAAAGGCTAAGGGGCGGGACATCTCTAAGCGGTTGACCAATCCCAACAGAGCCGGCCAGCTAACCAATCAAAGCAGACTGGGCTCTGGTTTCAGATGATTTTAAATGTTGATGTCCATAATCTAGAGGTTATTTTATGTCTAGTAGGTTGAAATCCTGCAAATGAGTGTCAGTTATGCAACATATGTCAAATGGAACAGTAAGTATAGTTAAATACTTTAGCGCTAGAATAATGAAATGCAGGTCTCTCATATAGTGTGTCCGATACAGGAGAGATAGGCAATGACAGAAAACAAGTGCAGGTGTTAATTATTGCTCGTGTTTTTACACCATGAAACATAACAAAGCAGTAATCAGTCACCAGAGTGTTGACCCTCTGTTGGGTTCGGTTCATTGATTAATGTGGTCTGAAACCCTGGAGCTGTTTCTCTCCTTCACACCTCGGCTTAGTGGGGGAAAGGTTTTATATCAATACTCTGAAGTAACACGTGTTAGATCTTGATCCAATGTTCCCTCATGTTACGCTTTGTTTCTTGCCTGTTATTTGTAAATAACCTGAAATAACACATACAGAACAGAACGCCCTTTACATCACCACTTACTGATTCCAAGCACTATAAAATAAAGCAACTGGTTATGCATCAATCAAGCAGTGGCGGACTGGCCATCGGGATGTTCGGGACGAATCCCGATGGGCCGGTACTGAAGTGAGCCGGTCCTACGATGTGGGCCGGTCGGATAAGTCTAGCAATCCCCCCACAAAACACAACCTCCTCCAGCAGAACTCAGAAGAAGCTAAAATCCAAAAGTTGCCATTTTAAGATTTTGACATCATTTGGAGTCAGAATCTAAGATATGATTGACGTTAGTGGGGAGCTAACGCAGCTTGTTAGCATTAGCCATCTAGCTGCAAGTTAGCACTATAATGGCCTTTTAGGTAGCTATATATAGCATCTCAATACATAGAATCTGGATCAAATTGACACAGAAGACATTGTAAGGGGAAGTAAGGAATACATTTGTACAATTCACTTTCTCTGTGTAGTATCAAATTAATATTTGAAGCCAACATAATAAACATGAATCAGCATGATAATAACTACCTAAATTGACTGAAACCATCTTTAAGAAAAGTGTGTTCTGACATGAACTCTTTAGTTTGGCCCTTGTTGTCATTCACTTACATAAAGGACACCTGAGGGCTATCGAGATGTTTTGGCTTCAGTTTTAGGAAGCTGTCCTGTCCTCCGTCTTTATATACAGACTACGAGTAAAAGTGAAACCCTTTGCAGCACTTTGGGACTTGAGTTTAGGTAAGTAGGGCGACAGACTGTAAACTATCACACAGGGTTGATATATAGTAGGGCTGTCAGTCGATTAAAATATTTAATCGCGATTAATCGCACATTTTTGATCTGTTCTAAATGTACCTTAGAGGAATATTTTTCAAGTTTTTAATACTCTTATCAACATATGAGTGGACAAATATGCTTTATGCAAATGTTTATTATCATTTGAACAATGACAAATATTCTCATGAATATTAAACACAACAACCTCTGAACATTACAAATATTCGCCTCAATTCAACCTGGAACCTCTCTCATACATTAATACAATACTGTGTGTGTGTGTGTGTGTGTGTGTGTGTGTGTGTGTGTGTGTGTGTGTGTGTGTGTGTGTGTGTGTGTGTGTGTGTGTGTGTGTGTGTGTGTGTGTGTGTGTGTGTGTGTGTGTGTGTGTGTGTGTGTGTGCACCTTTGTTAATTAAGAGGACTTTTGGTATGAATACACACCGACATTAGCCAGACATTTTTTATTAACAGGACAGGGTCGGTGTCCTGCTAATAAATAAAAATTCTAAAAGCGTAGAAGTGTTTCTATAGGTGTAGAAAGCTTAAATACCCAAAAAAAAAAAAAAAGACCTTTTTATACACAAAACCCAGAAATTGTGTATTTTCTGTGTGTCAGAACAGCGCTCATACAGCTGGTTTTTTGGTATTGCACCCGCTCATGAATATTCACACAGAAGGAGCTCTGATTGGCTGACTGCCGGATGGTCCTGACAATTCATTTTTCTGTGAAAAATGTTGTGTGTAAGAATAAGAATAACATAGTAATAATAATTAATATTATTATTATGTTATTAATATTATTATTATTATTATTATTATGTCTAATACTACCTACATTTCATTGCAGTTTAGAGATGTAATTATCAGGCTTTTGTTTAATACTATATTATATCATTATGTCTAATATTTCTATAATTTCATTGCACCTTTACTATAGCTTTTATCTGATAATATACTTTAAGGTACTCAGTGTTTTAGGAGTCCATATCGGTCTTTGTCTCAAGACCACTTTTTGAGGTCTTGTCTTTGAATTGACTGCATTTTACCATTGTATTGTTTCGTTCTTAGACAAGGCTGAATTTATTCCAAGGACTGCTCAAGATCTTAACTGCGGGGATATTACATAACTTCCATTGTCAAATGTAATTGTTTATTTGTTATTTATTGTTATTGGATATAAAAATGCATGCCCAACATACAGTACTCTACCTTGTGCCCTTAGTAAAAATGTTGATTTTGTTTAGTCAAATTAGTCCTTCAATATGAATAAATGCTCACAAAATGGTTCAGAAATGTAAAATCAGGATATACATATCTCTCTCCGCACACATATCTATCAATTGCACACATAAATGTTGTATTGTTTTATATAAATCTGAAAAATTCCACATTAATCCAAATTTTTATCAACACATGAATATTTATTGCTTTTCATGTATAAAGTGCTCTGCATTTCATACAAAAAAAAGGTGAGTTTGTGAATGCAGGTTGAATAGTTTATGTATAAATGTAACAACACAAAATATATCTTTAATGAAAATTGCTAACACTTTAATTAAAATACTTGTGGATATCTATTACAAACATTCTTGTGTGGATCAAAAACATTTTTAGAAATAAACCACATTTGTGCAGATAGAGACATTTATATATAAATCCTAATTCAAAGCATGATTGAACAACTTGTGCACCTTTTGTACATACAGTACAGTTTATGCTTTAATACTGTATCCAGAGTGACGTGGTACTTGTTTACCACTATTTAAGTAGCAATTTGCAGAACGGGCCGTGCTCCACCGGCGTTTCAGCTACCGTTTGCTAACTGGAGAGATATTCGCTGTCTGACTGTCACACAAGCAACGTCCCCTGATTACATATTCCCCAATACATTCACATGTTTGTTAGCTTTAAATGTACACTGTTTGGTAATATAGCACTGAAAAGAGTTTCTGGACAGTGATAGCTTAGCCACCGCAGACGTCTCGCTGATTAATAACAAGCTGCTTTTGCTGTACCGGCGTATTTTCAATATAATCTAACTTGTGCTGTTCTGATATAACAACATGTTTAGCCTAAGTATTAATAACAGCTGATAATCAGACAAGCCTGTATAAAACAACAACAGAAGAACGGCTTGTACCGCTGTTATGACGGTCAATGATAGTAACGGATAGTCAGCTAAAATGTGGTGGAAAATGTATGGGTACTGGTTAATGTTACGTAACATTACTACATATGTACATTAATATGTGGGGGTTGTGTTATAATCACTGCGTTATCGGCTCTACTGCTTATGTAGCAACTGTATTGTTTTCTCCGTACTCGCTATATAGTTACATTACATTACATTGCATTTAGCTGACGCTTTATCCAAAGCGACTTACTTACAAACTTGAAAAAAAACAGAATCATATAAGTACATCAGGTTTCATAGAGCCAAATCATTTCAAGTGCAATCTTCATCCACAAGATTTCCACTGAGGCAGAGACTCTGCATGAAGATGCTGCCATGACATCTGAGTCCCACTATGATGACATTACACAGGTGAGTTAACCACAACTCAATGTTCGTAATAGTTACATGTTTATTTCAAGTTATAAACCATGAAGACTGGATTTGAATGCTGAGGTTCGATACACGGGTCCTGTGTATCACTCTACTGGACCGCTTTAGACACTAAGAGGACTGTGTGTCAATGCTGTTTTTCTTCTTACGTTAAACTGAATGATCATACTCTTTAGATATTAAATACTATAATCAGTGTCTTTCTACCTGATTGTGTTGTTAACTCACACAAGAGCCAGTAAAGCATTTTCTAGAGCCGCCATTTTATTATCCTCGCATTAGCATTATTAGCATTAGCATTAGCCCAGCGCACAAATGCAGAGAGACTAATTTATGGCAACACAAAATAAAACATGAGAGCGGTGGGGATGAGGAGGTGTCGGCGTTCTGGCGATTTACTCGGAAGGCTTCAGTAGAAGCTGCTGGGAGTCCCAGCAGCTTCTACTGAAGCCTTCCCCAACTCCGGGGACTTCCGGCCGGGGACTTCGGGTGGCAGTATACGCCGTGAAGCTGTTTGCAGCCTGCCAGTAAACCCAAGCAGAAGAAGACGAAGTGACGTCAGCGGCTCATTTGCGTAATCTTCCCTCAGGGAACTTATTCCGGTGTGAACGCAATCTGTACTAAGTGCCGGGGCACTAAGTACGGCAAAGTACTTGGTGTGAACACGGCTAATGTTGGTATTAGTTACATATTTCTTTCCAGTTATAAACCATGAAGACTAGATTTGAATTGTGAGGTTCGATACACAGGTCCTGTGTATCACTCTACTGGACCGCTTTAGACACTAAGAGGACTGTGTGTCAATGCTGTTTTTCTTCTTAATGTTAAACTGAATGATCATACTCTTTAGATATTAAATACTATAATCAGTGTCTTTCTACCTGATTGTGTTGTTAACTCACAACAAGAGCTTAGTGCCCTGGGGTACTAAGTCCCGGAGCACTAAGTGCCGGCACTAAGTACGGCAAAGTACTTGGTGCCGGCACTAAGTACGGCAAAAGTACTTGGTGCCGGCACTAAGTACGGCAAAAGTACTTGTGTGAACGCGGCTAATGTTTGGTATTAGTTACATGTTTATTTCAAGTTATAAACCATGAAGACTGGATTTGAATGCTGAGGTTCGATACACGGGTCCTGTTTATCACTCTACTGGACCGCTTTAGACACTAAGAGGACTGTGTGTCAATGCTGTTTTTCTTCTTAATGTTAAACTGAATGATCATACTCTTTAGATATTAATATACTATAATCAGTGTCTTTCTACCTGATTGTGGTTGTTAACTCAGACAAGAGCTTAGTGCCCTGGGGTACTAAGTCCCGGAGCACTAAGTGCCGGCACTAAGTACGGCAAAGTACTTGGTGTGAACGCGGCTAATGTTGGTATTAGTTACATGTTTATTTCAAGTTATAAACCATGAAGACTGGATTTGAATGCTGAGGTTCGATACACAGTCCTGTGTATCACTCTACTGGACCGCTTTAGACACTAAGAGGACTGTGTGTCAATGCTGTTTTTCTTCTTAATGTTAAACTGAATGATCATACTCTTTAAATATTAAACACTATAATCAGTGTCTTTATACCTGATGTGTTGTTAACTCAGAACAAGAGCCAGTAAAGCATTTGTATACTACTCTGGATGTCTAGTGATTAAACTTGGTCCTTCTTCATCCACAAGATTTCTACTGAGGCAGAGACTCTGCATGAAGATGCTGCCATGACATCTGAGTCCCACTATGATGACATTACACAGGTGAGTTAACCACACTCAATAGCCGCGTTCACACCGGAGTACTTTTCCCCGTACTTTTCACGTTAGTTCCGTTACTACTGCTTATGTGGCGTTCCACACCAAAAGAGTACTTCAAGCCGGGAACTTTTACCCCCATTTTTAGTGCCTGCTGAGAGATTGGTACTTTCCTGGGGGAAAAAATTGCCCCAGTTCTGATTGGCTGGTCGAATTGCAAAAACCCCGCCCCGTAAAACTCTGAAATGTTTTGTAGAGCCGCCATTTTATTATCCTCGCAGTTAAGCATTATTAGCATTAGCATTCGCCCAGCGCACAAATGCAGAGAGATTAACTTATGGAAACACAAATAAAACATGGGAGCGGTGGAGATAAGGAGGTGTCGGTGTTCTGGCGATTTACTCGGAACGCTTCAGTAGAAGCTGCTGGGACTCCCAGCAGCCTTCTACGGAAGCATTCCTTCCCCAACTCGCGGGACTCCGGCCAGGACTCGTGTGTCATTATACACCGTGAAGCTGTTTGCGGCCTGCCAGAAACCCAAAGCAGAATAAGACGAAGTACGTCAGCGCTCATTTGCGTAATCTCCCTCGGGAACTTATTCCGGTGTGAACGCGATCTGTACTAGTGCCCGGGCACTAATTGCCGGCAAGAGTACTTGGTGTGAGACACAGCTAATGTTGGTATTAGTTACATAGTTTCTTTCCAGTATAAACCATGAAGACTGGATTTGAATTGCTGAGGTTCGATACACAGGTCCTGTGTATCACTCTACTGGATCGCTTTAGACACTAAGAGGACTGTGCGTCAATGCTGTTTTTCTTCTTAACGTTAAACTGAATGATCATACTCTTTAGATATTAAATACTATAATCAGTGTCTTTCTACCTGATTGTGTTGTTAACTCAGAACAAGAGCTTAGTGCCCTGGGGTACTAAGTGCCGGAGCACTAAGTGCCGGCACTAAGTACGGCAAAGTACTTGGTGCCGGCACTAAGTACCTCAAAGTACTTGGTGTGAACACAGCTAATGTTGGTATTAGTTACATGTTTATTTCAAGTTATAAACCATGAAGACTGGATTTGAATGCTGAGGTTCGATACACAGGTCCTGTGTATCACTCTACTGGATCGCTTTAGACACTAAGAGGACTGTGCGTCAATGCTGTTTTTCTTCTTAATGTTAAACTGAATGATCATACTCTTTAGATATGAAATACTATAATCAGTGTCTTTCTACCTGATTGTGTTGTTAACTCAGAACAAGAGCTTAGTGCCCTGGGGTACTAAGTGCCGGAGCACTAAGTGCCGGTACTAAGTACGGCAACGTACTTGGTGTGAACACAGCTAATGTTGGTATTAGTTACATGTTTATTTCAAGTTATAAACCATGAAGACTGGATTTGAATGCTGAGGTTCGATACACGGGTCCTGTGTATCACTCTACTGGACCGCTTTAGACACTAAGAGGACTGTGTGTCAATGCTGTTTTTCTTCTTAATGTTAAACTGAATGATCATACTCTTTAAATATCAAACACTATAATCAGTGTCTTTCTACCTGATTGTGTTGTTAACTCAGAACAAGAGCCAGTAAAGCATTTGTATACTACTCTGGATGTCTAGTGATTAAACTTGGTCCTTCTTCATTCACAATATTTCCACTGAGGCAGAGACTCTGCATGAAGATGCTGCCATGACATCTGAGTCCCCACTATGATGACATTCAACAGGTGAGTTAACCACAACTCAATAGCTGCGTTCACACCGGACTACTTTTCCCCGTACTTTTCACGTTTAGTTCCGTTACTACTGCTTATGTGGCGTTCACACCAAAAAGAGTACTTCAAGCCGGGAACTTTTACCCCCATTTTTAGTGCCTGCTGAGAGATGGTACTTTCCTGGGGGAAAAAATTGCCCCAGTTCTGATTGGCTGGGCGAATTGCAAACCCCGCCCCGTAAAACTCTGAAATGTTTTGTAGAGCCGCCATTTTATTATCCTCGCATTAGCATTATTAGCATTAGCATTCGCCCAGCGCACAAATGCAGAGAGATTAACTTATGGAAACACAAAATAAAACATGGGAGCGGTGGAGATAAGGAGGTGTCGGCGTTCTGGCGATTTACTCGGAACGCTTCAGTAGAAGCTGCTGGGACTCCCAGCAGCTTCTACTGAAGCGTTCCCCAACTCCGGGGACTTCCGGCCAGGGACTTCGGGTGGCAGTATACGCCGTGAAGCTGTTTGCGGCCTGCCAGTAAACCCAAGGCAGAAGAAGACGAAGTGACTTCAGCGGCTCATTTGCGTAATCTTCCCTCAGGGAACTTATTCCGGTGTGAACGCGATCTGTACTAAGTGCCGGGGCACTAAGTACGGCAAAGTACTTGGTGTGAACGCGGCTAATGTTGGTATTAGTTACATATTTATTTCAAGTTATAAACCATGAAGACTGGATTTGAATGCTGAGGTTCGATACACAGGTCCTGTGTATCACTCTACTGGACCGCTTTAGACACTAAGAGGACTGTGTGTCAATGCTGTTTTTCTTCTTAATGTTAAACTGAATGATCATACTCTTTAGATATTAAATACTATAATCAGTGTCTTTCTACCTGATTGTGTTGTTAACTCAGAACAAGAGCCAGTAAAGCATTTGTATACTACTCTGGATGTCTAGTGATTAAACTTGGTCCTTCTTCATCCACAAGATTTCCTCTTTTTCTGTTTGTAGAGTCTCTTGAAAATGCTGTGGAGAGGAATCCCAGGAGGATGCAAAAACAGAAGTGGTCTCCAAAAGAGGTGGCAGCAGTTTTGAGACACTTTAATGCACACCAAGGGGAAAGTGGCCACGATGATAGACTGCAGACAGTGCAAAGCTGCAGAGCATCCTATTCTGGCTGGTCGCTCTATGCAAAATATTAGAGACTTCGTCAGGAGCCAAGGCACGACTCAGAAGAAAAAAGCACTGCTACACAAATGATGATGAAATGTAATCGAACATGCAATGAGGACAGTTCACAGTTCAACTTCATTATTATGTTACATGTAGGAGCAATGTTTTATTATAAGGATAATTACGAGATTAAAGCTGTTATGTTAGGAGAATAAAGATGAAATCATTCCGGGGGCTGAGGGGTCGTTGCAGCAGATAGTTATATTGAAGGATTGGAACTTCACGGATCAAACACTCATAAACAAAACGTTGCTACAACAGAAACTAACTACCGTTCACACCCGCCGCCCTCTGAGCTGGACACATCACACAGGTGTCCTCTGTCTGCAGCTGGAGGAGAGAGGAGGGGTCAGGGACCGTCTACGAAGTGCAACACTGAATAAAGATATACTCAATAACTCCTCTGTTATAAAGCTATAAAACATCACATTTTAAATCACACAATAATATACTGTTGCTTAAACTACACATGCAACTTTGCGAAAATAGGTGGTTTTAGTAGTTTATTTGCAGTATTTTTTTCAGTGTTGCACTTTGTAGACGGTCCCTGACCCCTCCTCTCTCCTTCGGCTGCAGACAGACACCTGTGTGATGTGTCCAGCTCAGAAGGCGGCGGGTGTGAGGTTGTTTTGATTAAATTGGATTGTGGATAGTTGTTTACCTTATTACGGTAGTTAGTTTGTGTTTTAGCAATGTTTTGTTTATGAGTTATTGATCCGTTCCAGTTCCAATCTGTCAATATAACTTTCTTGAAGATCTGCTGCAACGACCCCTCAGCCCCCGGGATAATTTCATCTTTATTCTTCGAACATAGCAACTTTAATCTCGTAATTATGACTTTATTCTTCTATCTTTTCTTTTGTGTGGCCCTAATCCTCTGTCGTACCAAGGTAATGCTGGAAGGAGAGTTATATGTTTAAAATAATAAATATTTAGTCTTAGCTCAATTTTCATGTGAGAAAATGTTATGTGAAAATAACCATTAAACTTGGCTCATTGTTCACTGTGCAAGGTGCCATGTGTCCTTTTCTATCAGCTTTTAAAAGGTAATGCTCCAGTAGATGAGCAGTCTTGTAGGGCAAATAGCATTTTGTATTAGTGATAAACCAGTTCGGTCACTTTGCTATAAAATGGTTATCGGTTCTTTTCATATCGATGATGTAATTGCAATTAGCAGTGCTGCAAATATAAGCATTTACTTGCAAATGGATTTAATTCGTCTCGGAAGACCTGCTTGTAGTATACCACTGGAGAGTATTAGAATGTGGTTCTACATTTGCATGAAAACAACAGATTGCAAACAGGAGGCAAGCAATAACCAAACACATTAACATACTTTTAAGCTATATATCTATGGTGCACTATATTGTCTATTAAAATATTACATCACAAATCAGGTATTCCTATGCTGTATACATTTTGTCCGTTTATAAAAGGTTTGTTCTTGTAATGCACAATCCAACACTTGTCTGTGTAAAGTTATGTTCCATTTAATCATGTTTGTCCCTTTAATACACTTCAGTGACATGTTTGTGTGTTGTATAGCTACTGTCCTCACAAATAACAATTTTGTCATGGGCGGGGCTTATGCAGCTCATTATCTGCTGTCCTCATAATTAAGCATGGTGTCAGGTTGTTGTATTTTGAGTTGTGATGTGTGTATTGGACATTTGAAGTGGGATTTGTGTTGTATGGCTCAAAATAGATTTTTTGATATTCAAAACATCTTTGTAAAGCTAGTGGAAAGGGGTGTCCTTCTAATGAAGGAAAAAATGTGTTTGGGTCAAAGTGTCCTTTTAGTTCACAAAAACCCGTATGTGTGTGTGTGTGTGTGTGTGTGTGTGTGTGTGTGTGTGTGTGTGTGTGTGTGTGTGTGTGTGTGATCGTTGGAGCTATGTGCAACTCAAGGCATAAGCTCGAACGGGAGCTGCCTGTACGCTGCAATCATGTTGCGCACTATCCGTGCTGAGTGTGCTGACTTTTCGTAAAATGTCCCACTGTCTGGCTTCCTGCATAAAGTCAAGTGCTCGGCGCAGTTGTGGCGAAATGTCGCTCCTCTGTTTTTATTTAAACAGCTCCTTATACCCGTTAGCGCAGCTAGCTAGCACCAGATGCTAACAACAACAATGCACGTAAGGTCTCTTTCTCGCTCGCTCCGGCCACACATACACACACCCTCCCGGTCCTCCCAACAGCCAGTCGGTGCCTGCCGGTGAGCGTGGAAGTGTGGTCTGCAGCAAGCGGGCGACAGGAGCGGGGCTGTCAGCATCAGCTTGTAGATGGTATTTTAAACTCGATGCGCTCTGAAACTACGGGGCGGCCGAGGACAAAAAATACACATGCGTTAAACGCGTTAAAATAATTAGCGGCGTTAAAAAAAATGTTGCGTTAACGCGTTATTAACGCGGTATTAACGCGTTAACTTGACAGCCCTAATATATAGACATCAACACATCTAATGTAATCCTTGGTTAGAGACCCCCAAATCCGTTTTCATCCCAGTAATATTGTACTCTCCTACAAGGAAGTTGTCTATATAAGGCAAAGTGGTTACTGTTTCGCAACCATCTGAAAACGTCTGTTAGTAGAGTGAACAGATTTGTTATTCATCCAGAGCTCAAGGCTGCTCTCTCTCTGCCAAATGCAATTACAATCAAATGCTGACCTGCTTTTTGGCAATAATATGTTGGCTCCCTGTGATAATCCCAGAGGGTGAGGAAAGGAAAAGACAAAGAAACGAATCTTATTTCACTCATCACGTTGACTTTTTATCAGGCACTGGTTTATGACTATCACGTGTTCAAATCATAGATTTTGTGGCATTTATGAGTTGTTAGGAGAAAATAAACATGTGATTTTAACCTGATATAATGTCATTCTTCCCCCGATACACTTTGAGTGATGGTAAAAACAGTGATTGTCTTATATGAATGTATATTTAAAGAAGCCCTATTCTGCTGATGTTCAGGTGTATATCAGTATGTAGTGTCTCTACTTTAAAGAGTCCTCTCCTGCTGATGTTCAGGTGTATATCAGTATGTAGTGTCTCTACTTTAAAGAGTCCTCTCCTGCTGATGTTCAGGTGTATATCAGTATGTAGTGTCTCTACTTTAAAGAGTCCTCTCCTGCTGATGTTCAGGTGTATATCAGGATGTAGTGTCTCTACTTTAAAGAGTCCTCTCCTGCTGATGTTCAGGTGTATATCAGTATGTAGTGTCTCTACTTTAAAGAGTCCTCTCCTGCTGATGTTCAGGTGTATATCAGTATGTAGTGTCTCTACTTTAAAGAGTTCTCTACTGCTGATATTCAGGTGTATATCAGTATGTAGTGTCTCTACTTTAAAGAGTCCTCTCCTGCTGATGTTCAGGTTCATATCAGTATGTAGTGTCTCTACTTTAAAGAGTCCTCTCCTGCTGATGTTCAGGTGTATATCAGTATGTAGTGTCTCTAATTTAAAGAGTCCTCTCCTGCTGATGTGCAGGTGTATATCAGTATGTAGTGTCTCTACTTTAAAGAGTCCTCTCCTGCTGATGTTCAGGTGTATATCAGTATGTAGTGTCTCTACTTTAAAGAGTCCTCTCCTGCTGATGTTCAGGTGTATATCAGTTATGTAGTGTCTCTACTTTAAAGAGTCCTCTCCTGCTGATGTTTCAGGTGTATATCAGTATGTAGTGTCTCTACTTTAAAGAGTCCTCTCCTGCTGATGTTCAGGTGTATATCAGTATGTAGTGTCTCTACTTTAAAGAGTCCTCTCCTGCTGATGTTCATGTGTTTATCAGTATGTAGTGTCTCTACTTTAAAGAGTCCTCTCCTGCTGATGTTCAGGTGTATATCAGTATGTAGTGTCTCTACTTTAAAGAGTCCTCTCCTGCTGATGTTCAGGTGTATATCAGTATGTAGTGTCTCTACTTTAAAGAGTCCTCTCCTGCTGATGTTCAGGTGTTTATCAGTATGTAGTGTCTCTACTTTAAAGAGTCCTCTCCTGCTGATGTTCAGGTGTATATCAGTATGTAGTGTCTCTACTTTAAAGAGTCCTCTCCTGCTGATGTTCAGGTGTATATCAGTATGTAGTGTCTCTACTTTAAAGAGTCCTCTCCTGCTGATGTTCAGGTGTATATCAGTATGTAGTGTCTCTACTTTAAAGAGTCCTCTCCTGCTGATGTTCAGGTGTATATCAGTATGTAGTGTCTCTACTTTAAAGAGTCCTCTCCTGCTGATGTTCAGGTGTATATCAGTATGTAGTGTCTCTACTTTAAAGAGCCCTCTCCTGCTGATGTTCAGGTGTATATCAGTATGTAGTGTCTCTACTTTAAAGAGTCCTCTCCTGCTGATGTTCAGGTGTATATCAGTATGTAGTGTTTTCACCCTCTGTCTGAAACCAGAGCCCAGTCTGCTCTGATTGGTTAGCTGGCCAGCTCTGTTGTGATTGGTCAAACACAGGCTATCAAGTACAATGTGTTGGAGCGCTAGCCGAATAGAAGCACGAGTGTTACATAGTGATGTAATTTTCGTTCCAGAAGTAAAAAATGAGCCCAGGCCTCTGCAGACCAGTTACATGCACAACAACCTATAACACCAGGAAAGAGAAAACCCCCAAAAGCCTAATACGGCCTCTTTAAACATTTATCTGAGGGCTATTTGTATGCCTTTGATCACCTTACATTACATTGCATTTAGCTGACGCTTTTATCCAAAGCGACTTACAATAAGTGCGTTCGTCCAACAAAATACAACTTGAAGAAAACAGAATCATAAAGTACATCAGGTTTCATAGAGCCAAACATTTCAAGTGCTACTCAACTGGCTTTAGATAAGCCAGTCCTTTATTAGTATAAAAGTGCTTTGTTAATAGTTCTATCGCTCGAAGTGGAGTCGAAAGAGATGAGTTTTCAGTCTGGAAGGTGTGTAAGCTATCTGCCGTCCTGATGTCAATGGGGAGCTCATTCCACCATCTTGGAGCCAGGATAGCAAACCCACGTGTTTTTGCTGATGGGAACTTGGGTCCCCCTCGCAGCGAGGGCGCAGCGAGTCGTTTGGCTGATGCAGAGCGTAGTGCACGCGCTGGGGTGTACAGTTTAACCATGTCCTGGATGTACGAAGGGCCAGATCCATTCGCAGCATGGTAAGCAAGTACCAGTGTCTTGAAGTGGATTCTAGCAGTTACCGGAAGCCAGTGAAGGGAGCGGAGGAGCGGAGTGGTGTGGGGAACATTTAGGATCACCTTAAAGACATTCATTCACTCTGCATAACAACTTACTTTAATTAAATCTGTTGCAACAGCAGCTGCCGTCTGGTTGTATCACTTTCATTTCCAACAAAAGGGACATTATTTACTGCAGCAGTTAAAAGATAATCGTGTGGGGTAAGCATCATTAATGATATTCATGTTCAGACAAGTGATATTGAGCAATAACTTGTTTCCTAAATAAACAGCAAGTCGAGACTCCTGTCCTTGGCACTTGTTCGGGCCTTGTGTTTGCTCCCGTCTACACACTTTGTAAACTTTCCTGTGTGAAAGGGCTGTAGGGTTGGGGGTTCAACACTTCATTGCAAAATATGATGCTTGAGTGGTTATCACTTATCAGAAATACAGCAGGTGCGTGCAGACACTGGTAGAGTTGGCGTTAAACCACACGGTGATGGTAACATGCAAAGAGCCTGGCACCAGATCGTTTTACCTGCAGGGGGAATTTAAAAGTGAAAGGTGAAGTGGAAGTTAAATGAAGGGAAGAAGTAAGAGACCACAGATTGGAACAAAATGAAATGTCACAGTCTCAAAAGACCCCGCTGCTTAATGTTTGAACAAATACACAAATGCATCAAATGTCCTCATCAGCTCTTTTACAGGAAAGAGATTTCGGACGGCTCCAAAATCCGTTCCTGCGAATTTCCTCAAGGGTCAAGCTTTTTCCTTTTTTGTTTAACTTCAGTGCTTTTAAGGAAGCAAGAAATCATGGGAAATCTCAGGGGAAATCCCTCGGTAAATGTTTTAAAACCTTGGCTGGAGTCTTGCATAATATTATCCCAGTGGAAAGATAAGGAGATGAGGAAACGGTGTTACACCAAGTACTTTTATTCTGATGAGTGGATACAGCCTTAGAGATCCATAGAGCATTTTCAAAAGAAAACATCAGCACCAAGCTTAACACAGATCAACACAATGAGATCGAAGTCGTGCAAAATGTAAAACAATCCATGCACTCAAGACTCTTTGTGACAATGTTGGTAAGATTTACAAACATTTAAATACATTTACAAAAGGCATTTCAGGCATCAGTAATTGCTTTAAAGGTCCCATGTCATGCTTTTCCGGCCATCACCCGTCCCCTTGTTGTTAGGAAGGTTTTTCAGCATGTAAACGGTCTGCAGAGTCACAAACCCTCAAAGTGCACCCTGTAGCGAGTAAAACTCTAACACAGAGAAGACCTGTCTGCTGCCCCAGAACGCCTCGTTGGACATTTCTCTTTTTCCATTGTTTACTTCTTGGGTATAGTGACGTATTTTGGGTATAGTGACGTAATGTAACGGCTCCGCAGATTGGTCCAAAAGAACCAATCCGCGGAGCCGTTACGTTTGGCCCAATCCGCGGACTTCCTCACACACACACTCGGCGGGACGTTGCGAGGCTCGCTGCAGCGAGGAGCGGGACACTGTGAGCTGGCTCACTGGTGTGGGGTCGGCGAGACAGCGAGACACCGCAGAACTCAGCCTGGGCACACACACAAACTCCCAGCCAGGCTGCGGGTGTGTGTGTGCCCAGGCTGGGTTTCACTGTGTCTCGCAGTCTCGCAGACGGCCACTGGGCTCACAGGGAGGGAGGGGGCAGGAGCTCCAACAAGCCGTTTAGGACAGAGAGTGAATAGTGTACACATACTATACAGAGATGCTGTGAGAAACCAATGTGAGTTTGAAAAATTGCACAATATACATGACATGGGACCTTTAAAGGTCACCTGTCATGCAAAATGTACTTTTGGATGTCTTTTATACATTATGTGTCCCAGGAGACTCACAAAGTGTCAGAAAATACAACCCTCTCTCTTTCACGATATGGCCCTATAATATATTGTTCAAATATAGCATAATAGGTGAGCTTTAACACACATTGAGAGGAGTAGTTTTACACGTTGTCCATTGTCCTTGCCTCATGTGGTTCCAATTTTGCTCTACATTATTTTCACCCCAGGACATTTTTCCAGTCTCAGGTTTCGTTTCTGTTACCTAAGCATGTCCTCAGTGTCCATTTCATCAGGATTACCCGCAGCCCCGGATTAGTTCAGTAGATGTATGCACTGAAGAGGCTGATAATCATACAGAGATTGATACACCTGCGTCACTTAGCTGTTATCGGTGATGTAATCATGACACAAAGCCATAGCTGATTACTGAGAAGATGTGCCCTCGAGCGTGAGCCGTGATTGACTTACACAGAAGAACAGAAGATCCCGGACCTCCATTTGGATCCATTTCATTCGAGCGTTGCACAACACAACTGCAGCGTTTCTCAACAGGTCACACAAAGCCTCGCGGATAAAAGGAGCCTGACGTGATGGAAGGAGTGTTAGCCAACAAATGGGCACATGTGTAAGTGATAAGTCCAGTTATACAGTAGTGTAGTGATGAAGTCCTTTTGTAGCTGGTCCCATAAATTAGCATCGGTGAGGGGTCCCTAGGAAAAAGACGCAGAAAATAAGCTTTGTGGTTCATGATACTTAAAACGTTTTGTTCGGCAGGATCATCTCCTTATATTAGCACCACTTTAAGACTCAATCGCTATAATAATAACAATAGATGACATTTTGATAGCGCCTTTCAAGAGACCCAAGGCCGGTTTACATGCTGTGAACAAACAAACAAACAAGAAGGGCAAATAATAAAGTGAAAATGAAATAAATAGCAGTGGGAGTGGAAGCAGGTGGACTATCAACGACCTACATCCTGCTCACATTAGTGTCACCACCGCTAAGCTTGATGAGGTTTAGTAGTTTATAAAGTCACTTGTTAGCAACCGCTGTTTTATGACATGTAGAAGCTTTTGACATTCACAAGCTGTGTGAGGTATTTTATGTTGTAGAACAAATATCTGAGTCCTTATTTTAGGTTTCTAGCCACAACCAGGTATGAAAAAACGTTGACTTCAAGACATGCGACAAGTCTTTTCCGGGGTTTAGGACTCGCGTCTGCACCACTCTTTCTCTTCACAGCACAACACAGACAGCGGAGGGATCGTGTTTGTCCACAGGAGCTATAGACCACTGTTTGGAGGTCCCGTACTCATCAGGGTGGAGCGCTGAATACCCCACGGCCTCCACGGACCTCCTCTTCTGGACCCGATGGAGCAGGATCCTGTAGGTCCCCGTCAGAGGACTCTTGCAGTCTACACACTGATTGTTCTGTAAATGCACCGTCACAATCCCCAGGTCTGACAGAGAGCTCTTCACCTCCGCCTCCTCCACGCTCAGAGTCTGGTTCGCCTGGAGGAAATGAGCCGGGGAGAGGGGCAGCGTCACATAAGGGGGAGGGTAGTCGATCCCTGTTAGCCACGTACTGTTTAAAATCTGCGTGAGAGTGGAGCGGTCGATAGGCACAGGTCGCAGCATGCCTTTAATCACCAGCTGGCAGGGGTCCGGCACATACGCAGGCATGCTGTAAGCCCCCTGGAGGATGCTGCGCTTCAAACGCCCCATTTTCTCCCCGCAGAAAGGCAGAGTGGCCGTCAGCATGAAGTATAACAGAATACCCAAAGCCCAGACGTCCGAGTAGTATCCGACGTACCCTTTGTCCTTGAAGAGTTCAGGAGCAGCGTACGGAGGGGAGCCGCAGAAGTTAGTGAGCAGTTCGTTAGGCCGGGTCTCCGTGCTGAAGCCGAAGTCTCCCACCTTGATGCAGTGGCTGGTGGTGTAGAAAACATTCTCTGGCTTCAGGTCTCTGTGCACGATGTGGTTGTCGTGCTGAAATGTCAGAGAGAAATGGGAAAAATCTCAGTTTTATGAAAACATATATGGAAAGAGAATGTTGAAAGTCTCTGAAAACATTTAACAACAATCATCGTTTGCTTTTTCAGTTTTTTTAAAGCACGACAGGAAATAGATTTTGATGAAATGCTGAAATGATGATTAGTCAGACGGAAATCACAAGTTCATTTCCTCACGTTAAGTACAGGTTTAAGGTACTTTTACTTAATTTATTTACCATGTCTTTGACTTTCTAACTTAATATTTTGAAGGGTTGACATTGTACCCTCCCTAGTCATGAGAGTTATACATATGATAATAAATTAACTACTCAGATGGTTTCATGTAAAGTATTGTATGCATTTAAAGACCCCCGTGTTAGGAAACCAGTATGTGAATTAGTTTAAACTAGCTTCCACCAGATATAACAGTGAAAGGTTGCCATCAGTATTAAGTATATAATAATGTCACATGGACAATTTATATATGTACATTTGACTGAAAATCCCTCAGTACTTTTTTGTGTTTTCACAGTATTTTTACATCAAGTATACTGAATCTAAGATGGTTCACATGTTGTAAACTGTTTGTTGTTAACAGTCATCGTTAAATCAGAGAAAAAACAAGATACGTTGTTTTTCTTTCTGAGATTTAAGTGCTCAATTATGGGATGTTCTGGTGGCTGATGGGGCTGAAACGCTGATTGCAACATCCAGTTTAAGGCCGACTGAGAAACCTTTCTTTGCCTTTCATCTCATTTCCTTTCAGCTTTCTACCTCCACTATTTAAGATAAGATAAGAGCTACTTTATTGATCCCAATTTTGTGAAATGTTTGCGTTGCAGCAGCATAAAGACAACAAAACAAAACAAGGCATTGCCCATAAGTAGAAATAAACAATACTAGAATTTAGACATCTGAAAATAGTAGAAAATATACAGTATGCCGTGAAGATTAAAAATCTATAAACTCTGACAATGAAACACTATTGAACGACTTTAGACACGATATAAAGCAGGGTATTATTTACATTCAAAGGAAAATGTTGTATAATGGAGCAGATAGTTCTCTTCCAGCATCCATATATTTAATATGAACAAATACCTCCCAAAAAATACCCCATTAGTCAACTATTGCATTTTAATAGATATGGTTTAAACATCCACAGATTGATCCTTTGAAATAGTTTCACTTCATCTGAAATCCCGCTCTCATTCCCTAAATGATGACTCAACCCTGTGAGTCTTGAACCCCTCATAGCTCCATGGATCTGAGACACAGAGGATCAGTGAATGATGAAGAAGGCTCCTCCTCACCATGTGCTTCACAGCAGAGATGACTTGAGCGAACACCATCTTGCTCTCCAGGTCGTTGAGCTTCCCTCTGGTGGTGATTCTGGAGAAGAGGTCTCCACTGCTGCCGTACTCCATCACCAGGTACAGCTTCCTGCTGGTCTCCATCACCTCGTACAGACGCACGATGTTGGGGTGGCACAGCTTCTCCATGCAGCTGATCTCTGACACCATCATGGGCCCGCTCTTCTTATCCAGACGCATCTTGTCCATGATTTTGACGGCGACTCTCTCTGAGACAGAATCAAATGCAGATTTATTATAGCCCCATATCACAAGAAATGCCTCAAAGGGCTGCACAAAGCCGACCAAAGCAAAGACTAAAACACAAACGTTGTTAGAGCCAGTAGTGTTTTTGAAAAGAAAGGCCGCACCTAATCGTGACGTCTGTAGTCAACACACTATAGAAGACTACAATTCGCACGGCGCCTCGTCTGAAGTGACAGTGATGGCTGTGGCACAGTGCGTTGGTGTTCGGATCAGGTTCAAACCCCACTGCAGTCAGCATGTCGTTGTGTCCCTGAAGACACTTCACCCCAAATTGCTCCAGTGGGGATTGCTCACAGTATTGAGTATGTAAGTCGCTTTGGATAAAAGCGTCTAACAAGTGACATGTGATGTAATGTACAGTAATGTAATGATG
>NW_022990796.1:0-30482 GCF_902827175.1 Gymnodraco acuticeps
AGAGAGGGAGAGGAGGACGAGAGAGAGAGAGAGATAGAGCTATAGACAGATCTAGAAGATAGAGAGCGCTATAATTCGATCGAGCGATACGAGAGAGAGAGAGAGAGAGGGTTAGCCGAGCCATAGAGAGAGAGAAGAGAGAGAGAGAGATTTGGTTAGCTAGCTGCACTAACGGACATAAGGTGGCACATGGAATATGATCAATGTAGTTATACAAACAATAAGAGAATAAATGAAAAACAGGTATGAAAAGGGGAGTGATTTGTAAAATATCCATAAAGAAAAAGAAAATCTGTTTACAGTTCTGTTTCATCTGGTTGTTGGGAGATGTATCCATAGATCTCTTCATGTTGCTCTCAAAGTGCACCAGATTGATGCTTTCAACTTCAATATTTAAAACAAATCTTCCCAGGGGACCATCCCCCCGGACCCCCCTAGAGGAGGTGAGGTCCGCCCCCCACTCATAAAAAATAGCACTTTACCCCTGCCTATATGCCGTGAGCTGATAATGAAGCCTTCATTGTAACAGTAATTCAGATGCCATTAGCCTATATAAAAGGCCTCAAATTGGAAGCACTGTCTGGGCCGTCTTTTTCACTCAATTCTGCAATAGGTAGATCTCGCCTTTCACCTAGGCCGAGGTCGGTGATCTTGGGCTTAAAAAGGTTGGTGACCACTGCTCTATACAAATCAAACTGTAGACGGTGGGAAAGCACCTACAGTATTGTTTTAAATAATGGTCGGAATGTGACCTGTGAGCCTTCTGAATTACCGTGGGACAGCACATTCTAAACTAAAATGTTCAATCAATAAAGTATCTTATCATAATAATATCTTCATATTAATAATAATAATAAATCATACAGTATGTGTCCGAAAGGGAGCAGGAGGAAGCAAAAATATACAAAAAATATACTGCATATTAAAGCAAACGATTGTAAAGGTAAAAGTATGAGCATAACAAAAAAAGAAGTGTAATGTAAACATTTACATTATTATTATGATTATTTAATATATAAAGACTATATATTATTGAATTACAAGATTAGATATACTTTATTTGATCTAAAATATGTGTTCAAATGCTCTTCAAAACACAACTGAAAGTGCTGAAAGTTGTCTTTCTGTATTTGTGAATGAAGCGCCATCTCCTGGTTAAAACCTGAAATTGAAAATCTGGCAATGCCCTCTTGGAAAATAGTGGGAGGGCTTAACATTCCTCGATACTGGTCTTAGGCAGGTCGTAGGCAGGAAGCTGTAAGCTGGAGTCTGAAATGAGGTGCTACATCTGTAGAAGCCCGGCTCCTCATCTTAGAAAGTAACTCAGCTACAGTGAAGCCCATGTTAGCCGGTGCGGACCGACAAAAGGTAGCTCCTATTAGCCGTCCCCCGGCAACTCCCGAGCAGCAGGGAGACTGGGTGACTGTTCAGAAGGGGCATAACGCGAAACCCGCAGGTCCCCACCAACCCGTTCACGTATCTAACAGATATTCCCCACTCAGCGAGACACCCGCTGAGAAGCCAACTCTGGTTATTGGTAGCTCTATTATGAGACACGTGAATTTAGAGACCGAAGCCTCCACAGTCACATGCATTCCGGGGGCCAGAGCGGGCGACGTTGAGGCACATCTTAAACTGCTGGCTACAAATAAACGTAAATACAGTAGGATTGTTATTCACGTCGGTGGTAATGATGTTCGTTTACGCCAATCAGAATGCACCAAACTTAATGTGGAGTCGGTGTGTAGTTATGCTAAAACAATGTCAGACAACGTAATCTTCTCTGGTCCCCTCCCCAATCTGATCAATGATGACATGTATAGCCGCTTGTCATCATTTCAGCACTGGTTGTCTTGGTGGTGCCCAGCAAACAATGTGGGCTTCGTAAATAATTGGACAGCCTTCTGGGGAAAACCTGGTCTGATTAAGAGAGACGGCATTCATCCTACTTTGGAAGGTGCAAATCTCATTTCGGCAAACATTTCAGGGCTTTGTGGACGTAATCCATGACAAAGTGGAGTTCAATCAATCAATCAATCAATCAATCAATCAATCAATGTTTATTTATATAGCCCAATATCACAAATGTTACATTTGTCTCAGTGGACTTTACAGTTTGTACAAAATATCAGTATGACAATACGACACCCTCTGTCCTTAGACCCTCACATCGTACAAGGAAAAACTTCAGAAGAAAACCCACAGTTTAAAGGGAAAAATGGGAGAAACCTCAGGGAGAGCAACAGAGGAGGGATCCCTCTTCCAGGACGGACAGACGTGCAATAGATGCCGTGTGTAAATTGAAAAGATAATACATTTGTAACATAGGTAGTCCAAATGTTTGAGTTGAGACCAGGAGGAGGAGTCGCAGTCTTACACGCTTCTCTGCGCTCTCTCCTAGGCAGTCATCCATAGGAATCTCGAACCAAATAAAATACCCAATATTAGTGGTGTGTGTGTGTCTGCCCAAGGACAATTTAAGGTAAAACCTAATAGAGGTGTCATACATAATAACCTAATAAAAGTAAATGTAACAACTACTACAGTGCAACAAAACAGGAAGATTAAATGTGGTCTCTTAAACATAAGATCTCTAGCATCTAAAGCAATATTGGTAAATGATTTAATATCAGATTATAATATTGATATATGCTGTCTCACTGAAACGTGGTTGAGACATGAAGAATATGTCAGCATAAATGAGGCCACTCCACCCAGCCATATCAATACTCATATTGCCCGAGGCACGGGCCGAGGAGGTGGAGTTGCAGCAATCTTTGACTCAAGTTTACTTATCAATACTTATTAAATTATACCTCGTTTGAAAGCCTCGTTTTTAGTCTTACGCATCCGACCTGGAAAACTTTGCAGCCAATCTTATTTGTTACAGTGTACCGTGCACCAGGTCCTTATTCAGAATTCCTATCTGAATTCTCTGAGTTTTTATCAACTTTGGTACTTAAAACAGATAAAGTAATTATCGTAGGTGACTTTAATATTCATGTTGACGATGATAAAAATAGCCTTACTGTTGCATTTAACTCTATATTAGATTCTGTTGTTTTCTGTCAGAGTGTAAATAAACCAACCCACTGCTATAATCACACTCTCAACCTTGTTCTGACTTATGGTATTGAAATTGAGCAACTATTAGTCGAACCGCATAATCCTGCTTTATCCGACCATTTCTTAGTAACTTTTGAAGTACTGTTACTAGACTACAAAGCATTAGTCAAAAGCTCCTGCAGCAGAAACCTATCTGTTAGTGCTATAGCCACATTTAAGGAAGATATTCCACCAATACTTAACTCAATAGCATGTCTGCATGTAAGGGAGGAAACTTATACCAAATGTACACCACCCCAAATTGATCATGTTGTTGATAGTGCTACAGATGCGCTGCGAATAAAATTAGACTCTGTTGCTCCTTTGAAAAAGAAGAAAAATAAAACAACATAGACTAGCTCCATGGCATAATACCGAAACCCGCATAATAAAGCAAAAGTCGAGACAACTTGAAAGGATATGGCGTTCCACTAAACTTGAAGAATCTCGTTTAATTTGGCATATTACTCTCAATGAATATAACAAAGCACTGCGTAAAGCGAGAGCAGCCTACTACTCTTCATTAATAGATGAGAATAAGAATAATGCAAGATTTCTTTTCAGCACTGTAGCCAGGCTGACAGAGAGCCATAGCTCGATAGAGCCTTCTATTCCCATAGCACTCAGTAGTAATGATTTTATGTGCTTTTTTAACGATAAAATTGTTACTCTTAGAAACAATATTAATGACCTCTTGCCTTTGACCAGTATAGTGTTATCAACAGCTCCCGGAAACGTAAGTTCTAATATTACACTAGATAGTAAACTAGAATGCTTTTCAGCCATAAACCTTGAACAATTAAATTCAATGATTCTCTCTTCTAAACCATCAACGTGTATGTTAGACCCAATTCCAACTAAGCTGTTGAAGGAAGTTTTTCCATTAATTAGCACTTCTTTATTAAATATTATGAATGTGTCTTTATTATCAGGCTATTTTCCACAATCATTCAAAGTAGCAGTGATAAAACCGCTTCTTAAAAAGCACAACCTCGATCCAGAGGTTTTAGCCAACTATAGACCTATTTCTAATCTTCCGTTCCTCTCAAAAATTATTGAGAAAGCAGTCGCAAAACAGTTGTGTGATTACTTAAAAAACAATGATTTATTTGAAGATTTTCAGTCTGGCTTTAGAACACATCATAGCACAGAGACAGCTCTGGTTAAAGTCACAAATGACATTCTAATAGCCTCTGACAAGGGACTTGTCTCTATTCTTGTTTTGCTCGATCTCAGTGCTGCATGTGATACTATCGACCATGATATCTTATTGCAAAGACTAGAGCACTTAGTTGGCATAAAGGGAACTGCTTTAGGTCCTATCTATCTGAACGCTCTCAGTTTGTACGTGTCAACGATGAATCTTCCACGCAAACCAAAGTTAGCCATGGAGTGCCACAGGGCTCAGTGCTCGGACCTATTTTGTTCACATTATATATGCTTCCGTTAGGCAATATTATAAGGAATCATTCTGTACATTTTCATTGTTATGCGGATGATACTCAACTGTATTTATCCATCAAGCCTGATGAAATTAATCATCTAAATAAAATTCAAGACTGCCTCAAGGACTTAAAAAATGGATGACCTTAAACTTTTTGATGTTAAACACGACCAAAACTGAAGTTATTGTACTTGGCCCGAAGAATCTACGAAACAAATTATCTAAAGATATACTAACTATGGATGGCATTCATTTGGCCTACAGTGAGACTGTAAGGAATCTTGGTGTTATATTTTTATATTTATCAGGATTTATCCTTTAACGTCCACATAAAATCAATTTCAAGGACCGCCTACTTCCATCTACGTAACATTGCAAAAATCAGGCATATCTTGCCTCAAAACGTTGCAGAGAAACTAGTCCATGCATTTGTTACTTCAAGGCTGGATTATTGTAACTCCTTATTATCAGGGTGTACCAAGAAGTCAGTCAAGTCGCTTCAGCTGATTCAAAATGCTGCAGCTCGTGTACTACCCAGAGTTAGGAAAAGGGACCACATTACTCCTGTTCTGGCTGCCTTACACTGGCTCCCTATAGAACACAGGATATAATTTAAAATTCTTCTTCTCGCCTACAAAGCCCTTAATGGGCAGGCGCCATCTTACCTTAAATAACTCATTATACCCTACTGTCCTACTAGGGCATTGCGTTCCAAGAATGCAGGGTTGTTGGTTGTTCCTAGAGTCTCTAAAAGTACAATGGGAGCCAGAGCATTTTCTTATCAAGCTCCACATTTGTGGAATCAGCTTCCAGTTTGTGTTTGGGCGGCAGACACCCTATCCGTTTTTAAGAGTGCGCTTAAGAGGTTGATTAGATTCGGCCCCTAGTTTTGCTGATATAGGCTTAGTTTGTCGGGGGACATCTTACTTCTTCCTTCTCTCTGTCTATACCATAGACTGTATATATGGTCTACACCTGTGTACTCTCATGTTCCGATTAACCCAGCTTCCCCAAATGTCTTTCTTTTTGGTGTCTATATACGCCGGGATCCGGAGTCATGGATGATCCTGTTGCTGCGGTCCTGTGTCCTGGATCGCGAGCCCTGGATCTTGAGTCGTGGCTGTGGTCCTGGATCATAGGTCCTGGATTTGGACTACCTATGTTGCAAATGTATTTGTGGCAGCGGGGGGGCTCCTCAGACGTCAGGGCAGGATTGCTGGCGGTGCGGGCAGCCCGGCCACTTCCGACGGGAGTATCCTCTCATGGAGGTCGGACAGCTGGTTCAGGTTGCGGGACCGCCAGTTGCCTCCCCCGATTTGGAAGGGACGTACCGTATACCGGTATGTATACAGGGGGGTACACACCAGGTTCTGATGGACACGGGCTGTAATCAGATGATTACTGGGGGCATTGATTGAAGCATCGTGGGTGAAGGTGAGGTGTGTGCATGGGGATATTCACCAGTACCCGGAGGTGACGCTGGAAATTTCTTATAAGGGGAAAAAGCATAGAGTCAGGGCTGGAGTTAGCACTCGCCTTACGCACCCCCTGATTTTGGGAACGAATTGGCCGGGGTTTGCTAAGCTAGCGGGGGCTATGGGGGTGCGTTCACAGACGGCGGGGAAATGTGAGTTGTGTGCTGTGTTTAGTGGAGAGTCGGAGGCGGCTGACGACTTCGAGGTGGAAACTGACACGGAGGGGGCCGCGGAGGTCCCTCTGGACCCGCTGGTGTTTCCCGTGGAGGATTTCCCCCTCGAACAGTCGAGGGACGAGACCCTTCAGCACGCCTTAGACCAGGTGGTGAGTATTGATGGCTCCCAGCTACACCCAAACGCAGCACTCACTCACCCACACTTTACGGTGGTTAGGGACAGGCTGTATCGTGTAAGCCGTGACACACAGACAGGAGAGATAAATACCCAGTTGTTGGTGCCAAAAAGCCATCGGGAAATGGTTTTCCAGGCGGCTCATTATAACCCCATGTCAGGTCACCTAGGGTACGACAAATCACTACACCGGATAATGGCCCGATTTTATTGGCCGGGCATTCGCGCAGATGTGAAGCGGTGGTGTGCATCTTGCCGTGAATGTCAGCTGGTTAACCCGCCGGCCATCCCCAGAGCGCCTTTGCGCCCGTTACCATTTATTGAGGTGCCTTTTGAGAGAGTTGGTATGGACCTCATCGGGCCATTAGACCGGAGTGCACAGGGATATCGCTTTGTACTAGTCCTAGTGGATTATGCAACGCGATATCCCGAAGCAGTGCCGCTGCGTAATATCTCTGCAAAGAGCGTCGCGCAGGCACTGTTTCACATTATCTCCCGAGTCGGGATCCCGAAAGAGATCCTGAATGACCAGGGGCCTCATTTATAAAGGGATATACGCTAAAAAAATGGCGTACGCCAGTTTCTACGCACTGTTTGCGATTTATAAAATACTAACTTGACGGGAAAATGTGCGGTCCTCCACGCAAACTCTAACCCATGCGTACGCACTAAGCACACAAACGGGAGAGACGAGAAACTGCGACACCGTTGGCAGAAGGAAGAATGGAGAGAAATATGTGGAAATAATACCATAAATAAAATGTTACATTTATCATATATGAAGAATTCATTTTTCAAACATTGATTAAAGCCAATCTTAAAATTATTAAACAAACGCCTGTTTGAGACTCCTCAGTGCACACAAAAACATAACTTGGAGAAATAAATAAATACGGATATGTTATTGAAAACCACCTCGAATATGTTGTGTTAATGTTATGAAATGTTTTCTCATAAATGATGCGGTATGCAGGAGGACAGAATTACGTCTAAACTCATCAAGGAGGGGTCTCCTGTCCCCGGTACAAACACACTGCCTGAGGAAGGCTTTGTGTATTGTTTTTGTCATTAACCTTTTTCGGACCACTTATTTATTTATTTTGGTGACGATCCGACCTCCATGCTACTACTCTGGTTCAAACTGCATCCACCAAACAATATGATTTATCTCGATGTCCCCAAAATAACCAAAATCTGACACGGTGTGAGATGTATTTTTTCAGCTGTTCTGTCGTTATTTCCTGCGATCTTCTTCATAAAGTCAGTCAGAATGAATGGGCGTTTCTTTTACTATTTATAGGCAAATATGGGCGTTACGTGAAGCCCGCAAAAGCTGCACCGCATTTCGAGTCGGTTGTGATTTATAAAAGGGAAACCGGCGTAGGAAGTGCTGTACGCAATTTTCTCGCCGGTGCGCAATGTTTGGTGAATCGGAAAATGTCGGGAAATTTCTGTACCTATTTTTTGGATTTCTACTACGTAAGCAACCTTGCCACGTGAATCCTACGCACGGCGTTATAAATGAGGCCCCAGGGCACACAGTTTATGTCACGCACACTACGCGAGCTGTATGAACTACTGGGCTGTATTCAATACGGACTAGTGTTTACCATCCGCAGACCGACGGCCTGGTGGAACGGTTTAACAAAACACTAAAGAACATGGTTCGTAAGTTCGTTCACGAAGATAGTCGTAATTGGGATAAATGGCTAGATCCTCTGTTGTTTGCAGTGCGGGAGGTGCCCCAGTCCTCAACGGGATTTTCTCCCTTTGAGCTGTTATTTGGTAGGAAGCCCCGGGGTGTTTTGGACCTAGTTAAGGAAAGCTGGGAGGAGGGTCCAAGCACCAGTAAAAACAAAATACAGTACGTTATGGACCTGCGAGCAAAACTCCACTCACTGGGGCAGATATCACGGGAGAATTTGCTCCAGGCTCAGGAACGTCAGCAGCGCCTGTACAACAGAGGGTCGAAACCGAGACAATTTTCACCGGGAGATAAAGTGCTTGTATTACTCCCATCCTCTAGCTCTAAACTACTCGCCAAGTGGCAAGGACCCTTCGTGGTCACACGACGAGTGGGGGACGTAGATTATGAGGTGGTGCGTTCTGCCAGGGGGGGAGCAACACAGATTTACCACCTTAACCTCCTGAAAGCGTGGAGGGAGGTGGCGTCTGTTTCTCTGGCCACCACGGTGATTGAGAGAGATGAGTTGGGACCAGAGGTCATTAAAAGCAACAAATTAGCCCCGGTCTGTTGTGGCGACAATCTCTCACCGGGCCAGAGAGCAGACGTGTTCTCTCCGCTGCCAGGGCGCACCTCTCTCATACACCACCGCATAGAAACAGCCCCGGGCGTGGCCATTCGTTCACGGCCCTATCGGCTGCCTGAACATAAGAGGAAAATTGTTCAGGCGGAGCTTCAGGCTATGCTAGAAATGGGAGTGATAGAAGAGTCCACCAGTGACTGGTGTTGCCCCGTCGTGCTGGTACGTAAGTCCGACGGGTCAATCCGGTTCTGTGTGGACTACCGCAGGGTGAACGAGGTGTCCAAATTCGATGCTTATCCAATGCCCCGGGTCGACGAACTCCTGGATCGGCTAGGCACTGCTCGCTTTTACACGACGCTGGATTTAACCAAGGGCTATTGGCAGATTCCCCTTTCTCCAGAGTCTAAGGAAAAAACGGCCTTCTCCACTCCATATGGTTTATACCAATTCATCACACATCCTTTCGGGTTGTTCGGAGCTCCAGCCACCTTCCAGCGGCTCATGGACCGGGTGCTGCGTCCCCACTCTGCATATGCTGCTGCTTACTTGGATGATGTCATCATTCACAGTGAGACATGGGAGCAGCATATGCAGCAGGTGGGGGCAGTGCTCGAGTCCCTGAGGCAAGCGGGGCTCACGGCCAACCCGAAGAAGTGTGCGGTTGGACGGAGGGAGGTACGGTATCTGGGGTACCACTTAGGCAGGTGCGGCCACAGGTAGAGAAAACAACCGCCATTTCAGCCTGTCTGGCGCCCAAGACGAAAAAAGAGGTCAGGAGGTTCATGGGGCTGGCCGGCTACTACAGGCGGTTCATCCCGTCCTTTTCGGAGCTGACCAGTCCCCTGACCGACCTGACCCGAAAGGGTGCTTCAGATCCGGTCCAGTGGACGGAGCGGTGTCAGCTGGCGTTTGAGAGGGTTAAAAAAGCCCTCTGTGGTAAGCCGCTTCTGTATTCTCCTGACTTCTCTCTCCCTTTTGTGTTGCAGACCGACGCCTCGAACAGTGGGGTGGGGGCCGTTTTGTCCCAGCAAGTAGAGGGTGTCGACCGCCCCGTACTGTACATTAGCCGTAAGCTCGCCCAGAGGGAGATGAACTACAGTACGGTGGAAAAGGAGTGCCTCGCCATACGGTGGGCGGTCGGCGCCCTGCGGTACTACCTCCTGGGGCGCCCTTTCACCCTCTGGTCGGACCATGCCCCGCTCCAGTGGCTCCACCGCATGAAGGATGCCAACGCTCGGATCACTCGGTGGTATCTGGCGTTACAGCCTTTCAACTTCATGGTGATCCACAGGCTGGGTAACCGGATGGTCGTGGCTTATTTCCTCTCTCGCTCAGCGGAGGGGGGGGGTAAGAGTCAGCTTGCGGCCGGCGGGATCCCGGCCTGAGTCGGGCGGTGGGGGTATGTGGCAGCGGGGTGTGGTTAGGGCGCCGGCTGCTGGAGTGAAGGGAGTGGCTCGGCCGGAGGCCAGACAGCTGATCGGAATCAGGTAATCAGTGCCGGAATAAAAGCATGTCGTAACCTGGTTCTGGTCTGTTTTGCAGTAGGCGGGATCCTGGAAGGTGGCAAAAGGACCTGTGAAGGTTGCCACACGGGCAACGTTGGAGACCCGTGGATACTTTTGTTTGGAGCTAATAAACGCCTGTGTTACACGAACCTGCTCTTTCCGTCCATATTTGAACCCTGTGTGATCGGAGAGGCTCACAGTATTATCTTTTCAATTTACACACGGCATCTATTGCACGTCTGTCCGTCCTGGGAGAGGGATCCCTCCTCTGTTGCTCTCCCTGAGGTTTCTCTCATTTTTCCCTTTAAACTGTGGGTTTTCTCCGGAAGTTTTTCCTTGTACGATGTGAGGGTCTAAGGACAGAGGGTGTCATATTGTCATACTGATATTCTGTACAAACTGTGAAGTCCACTGAGATAAATGTAACATTTGTGATATTGGGCTATATAAATAAACATTGATTGATTGAAAAGAGAAGTTATTCTTAAAATCCCAGTATGTAACATCTTGTTGCATGAAATAATATTACAATATTGTGATGAACTGTTGTAAAGTCATGTGCTTTTTTTAAGCTTAAGACTGATAATAATACACATTTCCATGTATAGCTAGCTACACATGAACAATATGAAACTATACAGCAAGTGTCCTTGTGAATCCTGCTATCCACCAAAGCTTTTGATACATTTTACATTTATGCAAAACCCAGAACATGCTTTTCCCTGGCTGGGCAAAATATATTTCTCTGTTGGGTGTAGAGGCATTTTACTGGGAATGTTCAGTGTTGCTGCAGATTAAACAGTTCACAGATCACAGCAGAGTGACATTACTGTGCACATGGAAGCATATGCAAATGACCGTATGCATATGATCTCTGTACCTCCAGCCAAAAATCCTCTTAACACTAGAACCGCCAGAGGTCGCTGTATACCTAAAACCGCCAATGGGTACAATTGACCCGCTATTGATTTTCAAGGTACAATGTTCTTTTATTTATCATACAGAACAGTGAGTTTTGATCGCACAGGGATGAAATGTATACCAATATAATCTGTGGACTCTCAGCTTTTCATATGATATAATTTGTGCAGATAGCATGAAGTATAAAATATCGCTACCAGTGCTGATTTAAACGCTTGGTGTTAGACTTGTGTTTTGTTTAGGTACAAATCTCTCTATCTATAACTATCTATCGATCTATCTGTAATGTTCTGTTCTATGGACATATAATTGTCTACATAAACGGACGACGCGGACTACTTCTCTCATTCCGAGTGTCCATCTTTGTTCAACTGGCACGTAACCTGCATACGCGACCCACCTATCACATCTCTGCGCCCCACCAGTGGGGCGCGCCCCACACTTTGAGAAACGCTGCCCTAGGAAGGTCCGGGGGCATGCTCCCCCGGGAAGATTTTTTTTTAAATATTGAAGTTAGATGCATCAATCTGGTGCACTTTGAGAGCAAAATGAGGAGATATATGGATACCTCTCAACATCCATAATGAAACAACTGTAAACAGATTTACTTTTTCTTTATGGATATAAAAGAAAGTAAAGCTTGACTCCTACTGGCGGCTGGTTAAATGACTCCTCGTCCCTGAGTACACTCACCATCTTTCAGCAGGAAAGGAGAGAGAGAATCCTTGTCCGGCAACAACCGCTGTCTTTTCGCACTATTATTAAGCCACGCTAACATTTTCGAAATGCTAACGTTATGTGATGTCTTTTCTGCTCTAGTCTAACGCTGCGGCGCGTCATAGGTACGCTGGGCACATTTGTTGTCATGCGTCAATCAGGGCCGGACTGGGACAATAAGTCAGGCCGGGAATTATATACCAGTTTTTTGTGCCATTTTGCTGGATTTATTTGTCATTATTTACAGCGTTGCTGCCCATGGTGAAAGCCCTCTAGTTTAAATCTACTACCCAATAATAAACATGGAGATGGGTTACTATTTAAAACAATGTGCAAATCTATTTAGGAACCTATCCATGCGAACATATTGTAAGTGGGGGTGGACCTCAAATCCTATAGGGGGGTCCGGGGGCATGCTCCCCCGGTAAGATTTTTTTTTTAATGTTGGACTTAAATGCATCAATCTGGTGCATTTTGAGGGGGAAATAAAGAGACTACACCCATATGAAACAGAACTGTATACATTTAAATAATCATAAAATCATAAGTACATGGCCATAACCAATAACATACCATATCCAATATGAAAAAACATTGAAACTTGTTTATTTATTTGTTTTTGGTTCATTTATAGTTGTGAGTGTGTCTGTGCTCCTGAACCAGCCTCACCCCTCTCCCCCCTGCTCCTCTTTGAGGCAGCAGCAAAGACTAGTTTTAGCTCTCAACAAGTTTATCTTACCTTTTTTCACCTAGTTAACATTTTATTTGTATTATTCATGCATATTTTACTAATCACTACCCCCTCAAATGGAAATATGTGTTTACATAAATGGTGACCGAACCGTTTGAGACCCACTGAGATAACATAGACTAAGTTAACTACAGATGTAGCGCTTCATTTCAGACGTCTACCCGTGCGGGTCCGTGATCTGCACGGGGTGGGCCCCTGCTGAAAAGGAAAACCCCCCCGCAGGACTTGATACGCCCCCTTGATAAATAAATGTAATTTGAATGAAACCAGCTGCAATGGATCATGGATCCACCAGGGCGAGCCGTGAAAAGCTGCCACACTGGAACTCATGTGAAATAAACAGCTGATAGATCTACAGGTATCTGATCGGATATTTGTTAAGATCCATATGTCACGGATAGGATCATATTCTGTGCTAAATAAGAGACATGTAATCATTTACAAAACATCACCATGTTTTTATTTAACAAAATAATGTTGTTTAATTCACGTAGGTGTAAGTACAAAACCATCGCTATGTTTTTTCATCAGGAAATGCAGCCCGGCTCAAACAAACGATTTTCAATCATCATCCTCTGTTATGAACAGAGGATGATGATTGGATAAGGACTCAAATGCACGACCCGGAAGCCAAAGGTAAAGTGCAATTAAGATACTTTATTTGCACAAAAAAGGTAACAAAAGAAGATCACTCTTAAGAGATGACAAAAAAGGTTTGAGCAAGGCAAAACAGAAAATCACTCACAACGTGAGGAACTAAACTTATAATAAGTTTCAGGAGCCAACATAGGCTTTGAATCAAAGCGAGCTGAAGAGCATAGCTCTGTCATGGGGACAGGACAAGACGAACTGACACTGAACGCTGGGAGACTGGGGAATTTAAACACTCAACAACAAGACACAGGTGAACACAATCAGGGGCGGGGCTGATACTGATGAGGGCGGGAGAACACATGAGGAAAGGGAGTCAAGGGACCTGAAATGAGACGTGACAAAAACAAAACAGGAAGTGAAAAACAATACAAAATAAACATGAAACATGATTGACTAGCACTTTTGACGGTGCACAACATCCTCACGATCATTTAATGTATCATATGTTCGCGAATTGAAATTAATGCACTAATACATGTAGTTTAATCCACGTGAGTTTACAACAACAAAAATAATCGCTTTGTTTTTATATCACATCCGACCGGAGGAAAATGCAGCACGGCTCTCACTACCGATCATCCTAATCCCACGGGCAAACAATAATATGTAGCCTACAGTGTTAATAGTTTACTGTATTATTAGTGTATAATATTACTGCTATAACAATCACAGATTGAGTTGTTAAAATCAGACCGTTTTGTTTTTTTAAACAGTCTGAATGAAACGGCAGCTCTCAGGTGATCAGGTGTGTTTACCAGTGTTGGGACTAACGTGTTACAAACTAACGCATTACTGTAACGCAACTACCTTTTGCGGTAACTAATAACGTTACTAGTTACCTATTCCCATTCAGTAACGCCGTTATAGTTACTGTGATTTAAATGGGTGCGTTACATTATGTGATGGAACTGAACCGAATCTCCCTGCGGATGTAGCTTACAGGCGAATACAGCGATGTCCTCTCACAGCACCATGGAAAAGTGAAAGTAACCAGAGAGGAGTGATGATTGGTTAACGCGGGGTAACATTTCAGGGTAAGCCAATCAGAGACAGAGTTGGGCGGGTCTTGCCTTATGGGGAAAATACACAGACACACAAACACTTGCTAACACACACACATACACGGCAACGCTCACCACCAGCACATACACACACACACACACTATGGCAGATGCAAGTATCAGTGAGAGCAGCAGCGCATTTACAACTTGGAGATATAACCACTATTTTCAATTTGTGGGGATTTTGTAGCCTTTATTTAACCAGGTGAAAGCCCCTTGAGATCAAAAGATCTCTTTTTCAAGGGTGACCTGCAGGACATTAGTTACATATGTAACATAAAAACAACAGAACAGCAATAAGGATGACAAACAACATAATGTACAGGGTACAGTTTACAAACTCTATTTACAGTGACAGGTACCATGAGAATCAAACAGCATGTCACCCAGCCGAGTTTTAAAATGATGCAGGGGAACCAAAGTGCTCAGTTTTAAACATGTTTGCAGACTGTTCCAATTTAGTGGAGCTGCACAACTAAAAGCTTTCTTCCCTAAGACAGTCCTAGCACTTGGCACATTTAATAAAACAACATCATGAGATCTCAGGCAATATGTACTTTCAATTTGTCGAGAGATCAGAGAGCAGATATAAAAAGGTAGTTTACCCAACATGGCTTTGTAAATGAACATGTACAGTACCAATGACTGAGCCTCCGTACAGTTAGTGAAGGCAGACCTGCCTTGGCATACAGGGTACAGTGATGAGTAAGTGCTTTACAGTTAGTAACAAATCTCAGGGCACTGTGATAGACGACATCTAACTTTTCCAGGCAATGGACAGGTGCATTTATATACAACACATCACCATAGTCCAGCACAGGTAAAAAGGTCACAGTGACTAGCCTTTTCCTGGCTTCAAAAGAGAAACAGGACTTGTTTCTGAAAAAGAAACCTAGTCTAACCCTCAGCTTTTTAAGCAGGTTATTGACATGAAGTTTAAAAGTAAGACAATCATCAAGCCAGATACCTAGGTATTTATAACTGGTAACCACTTCAAGTACTTGTCCTTGCATAGTAACAATATCCAAAACAGGCTCTGGTGTCTTTTTAGCTTTTGAAAATAGCATTACCTTGGTTTTATCAACATTTGAAATAAGCTTAAGTTCAGCAAGCTGAGTCTGAATAATGTTAAAAACAGCCTGTAATTTAACACCAGCCTCCTTAATGGAGGGACCTGCACAGTACATCACGGTATCATCCGCATAAAAATGTAAAGTAGCTTCATCCACATTTTCACCTAAACTGTTGATATATATGGAGAATAAAAGTGGACCAAAAACAGAACCTTGAGGAACACCATTAGCAATGTTTAACCACTCAGAAGACAGCCCATCAAAGTGAACACATTGGGACCTTTCAGAGAGGTAGTTCACAAACCACCCCACTGCATGGCTGGATATGCCAATACTAAGTAGCCTCTGCTTTAAGATGCGATGATCGACGGTATCAAACGCTTTGGAAAGGTCAATAAATAGAGCTGCACAACTCTGCTTATTGTCTAAAATACTCGTAATGTCATTCACCACTTTCATTGTGGCAGTGATGGTGCTATGTTGTTTTCTGAAGCCTGACTGATGAATGGATAAAGGACGCACAAAATATTATTATATAATATTACATTATGGTCAAATGTAAACTGTGTGCAGGACAGAAAGCATTGTCCATCGAATAACAGCAATGCCAATCTCCTGGAGCACCTAACTAATGTACATGAGGCTATAAAACTAGTCGCCAAAGACCCCACCGTCTCAACCACCGGCAGTGACCCAGATGGAGCAACACCATCTAAACAGCCAAAAAACGACTGACCCATTTTTTTAAATCGCCACATGTCACCCAGAGTCAACTAAACAGATTGATTGCTGAAAATAGTTTGTTTGTCTTCAGTGTCAGTCTGACAGTTTATTATTTATCGAATTGGTACTGCCAAAAGAGTGTAGTTCTTGTTTAATTGTTACACTGCCAAAATAGTGTAGTTGTTGTTAATGTGTACACTGTGGTGATTGACATTATTCACCCACGGATCTATGGGTTGGGGTATTGTTCTGCACGGACATTTTAGTGAACCGGACTTCCTGTTTCTGCCGGTCTTCGCTTCCCGGGAATGAAGTTGTGTACAATGGTTTTCAGATGCTAAATAAAAGTCTAGCTTGTACCTTTGATACCCTGCCTCCGACTCCCATCTCTCGGCACCACAACACTGCCAAAAGAGTGTAGTTGTTTTTCAAATCAAATCAAGTTTTATTTATATAGCACATTTATAAACGATTTTTGGTCGAGCCAAAGTGCTGTACATATAATAAAAATAGCCTACAGTAGAGACACTTTACAGCTAATACAACAGCACAGATTTTTTTAGTTTTTATTTCATATTGCACTACTTAGAACTTGATTGTTGAGGCTACAATAAAGATGCCTGCTTTATTGTTATTGCACAGATTACAGGTACTGAGACAACGAAATGCAGTTTAGCTTCTAACGGTGCAACAAGCAGGAAAGTGAAAAGTAATGTACACAATCTACAGAATAAAATATAGAATGAATTGAATGATGAATAAACAGTGAGCTTGGGTATCAACTAGCAGCCTGTGAGCAGTATGAACAGTGTGTATGAATATGCTAAGATATATAAAGTATGAAAACGGTAAGCAGTGCAAGTATAGTATAACATATATGGATATTAATTTCATGATAAACATTGTGGAACAATGATGAAAAATGTGAATGGAAGTGGCGACGTAAAATTTACACAAAACAACAACAAACAAAAATATTTTGAGAAGCCCCCACCCCCCATGTTGCCTGTGCTGTATGCTGCAAACTCTTTGTTTAAAACTAATTGGCCATCGGAATGTGTGGAGTAAGTCTCCCACAGCTCTCCCCCCTCCTGTGATCTCCCAACCCCCAGTCTGTAGGTTTGTGTTCGCATATTTCAGTGTTAATTTTGGCAGCTGTTTTTGATTTAGTCTTAAGACGAAAATGGTTAGTGTTAGGGAAATAATTGTCCTAGACTCCTAGATATGACGTACAGGACCAACCCTGACGTCTGTTTACCTCCTTTAAGGACACAGGCTGTTTCAGCCAATAATGTTATTGTTCCCATTCTGTGACCAGTCAATACTGGGTCACTTCCTTCTCTGTTGTCTGAGGACTCCAGGGCATGACATATCCAAGGCCATAAGTGGCGGAAGCTGGTAACTTAGTGTGCCCAAACTATCTAAAGCTATCTTATCAAAACATGTTGATGACTCTCTGTGGAACCAGTTAAATGGGCTGGCAAGAGAGAGGCTCTCCAGAATTGACGTGGCAACTCTACCGTGAAGTCAGAACCTCTGGCTCTTGGACTTGTGATGTGAATCCTCCGGCCGTAACTCCAAATAAACCATCAGTGTTTGACATCAAAGCTACTGCTCCTACCGTGTCTCCTTCCTGAGTCGGTGACTCCCACAGCAGTGCTACACAGAAGTTTCCTCTACAGTTAGTTTTAGTCACATTTTAGTCATTCCTATCCTTCGTAGTTTTAGTCTAGTTTTAGTCGACGAAAACTCAAAACGTGTTAGTCTAGTTTTAGTCGACGAAAACTCAAAACGTTTTAGTCAACTTTTAGTCGATGAAAAATGACATTTTAATTAACTTTTAGTCAAAATGTGTCTCTATACTCTCTGAACGCTCCGTCCCCGACAGATCTCTGTGTCCGCTGCAGCGTGTCTGTTAGGCCCCACCCCCGCACATAGAGAGACACAGGGAGATCGCTCTTCTGGAGTGAAGAGAGCGGAAATAATGATATTGCAAGTTAGAAACGTAAGATGCATTTTGACAGACAAGATGGACACTTGGGGGGAAATATGCTGCATTTTGAATGTCCGATAGTCCACCATTAACACCTTAGTCCCGTCTCGTCTCGTCAACGAAAACTAAATATACATTTCGTCATAGTTTTCGCTATCAAGAATCTATTTTTAGCTCGTCATCGTCTCGTCTCAGTCATGTAAAAAAGGTTGTTGACGAAAAAATTTCGTCAGTTTTCGTTGATGAAATTAACACTGGCATATTTAAACTGTCGCACTTTCTGTTGTTTCTATTGCGCATTGCCGGTATGAAAGGGTCTGTGCCGGAAATATCAAACATTTAATAAAAGTGAAAAACAATGAACAAGACTTAACGTATTCATCATAATTAATTATATTTATTCCGTTTGGATGTAGGATTTTTGACTTTGTTTAGAGCAGTGATCTTCTCTGTAGCAGAGAGCTAAGCGCTGTCAGACCGGACCAAACCCTGAAAAGTATTATCATCTGAAATGAATCATTATGTTAATATTAATATTAAATACATATAAGTATTTTTACAACTTGTATTTAGAAATACTCTGTTGTAATTATTGATGCATAAATGTGTTCATCCATTCAATGTGGCATCTGCTATAATGGGGTTAATGTATGATATTACTTAATAATACAATACATTATAATATATGATATGATAATTATATTTTAGTTTTATTCATTTCTTATTACATAGTTTCTCATTATTATTATTTTAATTTTTATCGCTCATCTTATTTTTGATTTTATTAATCTGTGCTATCCTGTTTTTCACTCTTACCCTGTTGCTGTTTGAACTACTGAATTTCCCCACGGGGATTAATAAAGGTCCATCTTATCTTATCTTATCTTAATGTATAAGTTGATTTACTTCAATCTACTGTACTGTGTAAAAACACCCCAACAATATTACAAAAAATATACTGCATAAAGCAAACTATATACTTTATTTGATCTAAAACTGATGTTTTTTCATTATAGTAGCTTGTGAAAACCATAACAAATAAGTGATTACATGCTACAGTATTCAACAAACACAACTGCAGAGCTGCAAACATTGCAAACAGACTAAGTTCTACAACACCCAGTTGTCTTTGTGTATTTGTGAATGAAGCGCCATCTCATGGTTAAATCCTGTAATTGAACAAATGGGGAAATTTGGCAACGCCCTCTAGCAATTTGGCAACACCCCCAGCCACTGGGATCCGCTGGGCTTTTGACTGGGACACACCCATGTGAGTCCTATCTGGAGTGCTACATCTGTATCTAAACACTCAGAGAGTAATTTACCTCACCTGAGCTGTAGTTATCAGCCTCTCAGTCTGACAGCAGAGGACTCTCCCTCCACCTTGTTGTTTAAACAGCTCCTTATATCCGTTAGCGCAGCTAGCTAGCACCAGATGCTAACAACAATACACGTAACCGGTGAGCGCGCTTTCTCGCTCGCTCGCGCCACACATACACTAACACACACCCTCCCGAGCTTGAATGACACACAGAGACCAATCGAGGGCATTAGTAAGATCTGTATGAAAGTGGCCATGTCGGCTGGCCACATCATGAAGACAGCCAGTCATCCTCTGTGAGGCAGAGTCAGACCCACATTGCGCAGCGTTGCGTTCACAATACATACAAAATACGCATTTTGCCGGTACTCAGTAAGAAGTGCCGGTACTGTGTACCGGTGAGTACCGGTACACAGCAAGTACTGCACGTCATGTGTATGCTGCATTTTCTATGAGGTAAATATTACCCGCTGGGGGATATAGGTATAAATGGCAATTTTTGTGGCGATTTTTTCAATCTGACTTCATATTGACCATTTTTAACAACAGAGGGTGCTACATAACACACTTTCGGGAAAAGTCACGGACTGGGAGACTTGAATATTTTATTGAAAAAAAGTTACATACAATCAAAAAACAGCTGCGGGTAAAATGTACCTGTTGGCAGTTCTAGTGTTAATAAGGCATTGTCTATTATCCTCTTGAGCCCGAGGGTCCCCCCAGTGGACCCCTCCCACCGTTTTTTTTACGAGACTATGTCTCAGGGCTTCTTAACATTTATGAAACTATAAATGTTCCATACCCTTTTAACGGGAAGAAACTCCGCTAACTGACAATATGAACAATTTTTAGCTAAAAGAAACACAAGAGTAATACCAAGCCTTTGAATTAGCATGGAGTGAAAAAATGCTAACTAATGCTAACAGACTTTTGCACAGCACTCACGGTAGAAATGCCCTTATTACTTATCGTAACTGCACAAACAAGATATCCGATTAAAGCTGAGACTCCACAGATTCCACACATGTAATGTCATCACTGTACGACCCCGAATTCGGAGCTATGAGCCAGAAAAGAGAAGGTAAACAACATCGAGTTTCAAAAATATTACAATAATTACGTCTTACCTTTTTTGGTTTGTGATCAAAAGTTGTGTTCAACGGAATAAAAACGCCGCTCAAGGTTAATCCAATGTCTTTGTGTCAATGTGTCCAATGTCTTTGTTTGGATTCCCAAAGCTTTTAGTCTACTAACCCATCATTCAAGGGTGGTTTTCACTATAAGTAATGTTTTTTTTTTAGGCGGACATTAGAATTTACATGTTTTTACTATGTTCCATCTGAATTTACTTTAAAATAAAAACATCTATATTGATTCTGACACTTCTACATCCAACTCACAGATGTAACCTTGCTTTGAGAGAAAAGATTATTAATTTACCCCTTTTAGAAGTGAAGATATAGTCTTTGTTGTGTTAGTGGCATGTTCGAGCCTGAAACAGGCTCAGGGCTTAAGAGGTTATTCAATGCATGTGTAAAAACCTAAAAAATGAAAGTAATGGATGCTGAGACAACTAATCTGAGAAGAGTGACAAGAAGAGTTGCTGCAGAAGAAGAGTGAACAAAAAGAGCACAGACCGGCTGAAAGAGTGAAAGGAGAGACTACCTGGTGTGAGAGTAAGAGGGAGAGCCACTGCCTTGGTATCAGTGATGGTCAGCAGGTTTTTATTGGCAGTGAGGACAGACAGCTGCTGGAAGCCCTGACAGGTTCCCCAGATAGGGAAGTAGTCCCCAGCATCATTGGCCTGCAGAGGACAAGAGAGTGAGGAATGAGGAGCTATAATCAAAGTGTCTCAATCGCAAGTAATTCAGGTAAAATATCAAGTGAAACTGGAAAAGTAACCAGTTCAACATGATTGAAAATAAAAATGTCACTTATAATTCAAGTGTCTAAATCTAATAGATATAGCAAAATTCATACCAAAACAGTTTGAGCTAGACAAATATCGAAATGTTACAATGTCAAAAATATTTTACCTTTAGAGCCAAGTCGTAAAAGATCTTAGCTGCTCGACTGTATTGTGATGTCTGAATATTTACATCTCCTCCCGGAAGCAACAACCTGAGAAGACAATTTGTTGTTTAAAATTAGGGTCCAGGCTTGTAAATCTTGCACTAGGTTGATTTAAATGTCCACAGCTTTTACCTGTATAGAAACATGACTTAATGTGAGTGTAACGTATAAGCTTGCATTTAATATAAAACAACAAGAGAATAAATAAGCAGGTCAAAGCCATAGACCATGAACAGAAAAATTAGTCTGTGTCCCTTTTTGAAAAAATATATATATATTCAGATGGCATACACAGCTTTAGCTTGCAGTCTAGTGATTAGCTGTTTTAACAATCGACACGTGCTGTATTAGACCTTAATGCAAAAATGTCTCCACAGAATAGGGCAAACTCTCAGCCATTGCCACCTCAGCCAACTATCATTGAATGTATAAGAAGCTAGTTTATTATTGGCCAAACGTCTTCTTTTGATTGCTTTCCTGATATGTTTATTAGCCTGTTGATCTTCTAGCTAGCATATTATGCTAAAACCTGCTTTAAGAGACTGACCACATTAACAATCTACAACTGTGGTGTATTAGACCCTAAAGCAAAAAATTGTCTCAACAGAAAAGGTCAACATCTCTGCCATTGTCTTATTTCAACACCAACAATCATTTAATGTATAATAAGCTAAGAATAGTTTCAGTATTGGCCAGAAGTGACTTGATCTGCTCAATTAGCCTGTTGATCTTTTAGCTAGCAAGCTATGCTATCACCAGTTGTTATTAGGCCTGGAGCAGGGATGGGTAACTTGGATGGTGGTGGGGGCCACATAATTGATGTACTGGCCACCAGGGAGCCGCAGATTCACTTGGAACACACACACACACATTCTATATATTGTATGTAATTATTAACAAATTAAGTCTGACATCTTCATTGACATTTTAGAATATTTCAGGGAACATCCTCTAATAAGCTCACTAAACAATATCAGTTCACAGAAATGTTATTTAATTTTTACAACTGGCATGTTTGTATTAAACAGGTTATTTAACAGTGGAATAAAACTATTTTAAACTATTGGAAAGCGCGGAAAATGTGTGTGCATTAAGAATAACCATTAAGATGACATAAACATGAAGTCATGAACACTAACCCAGACATTAGTTGTCTAACTTGAACCTAAGACACTTGTAGCCCCTGCTGACGCACAATAAGGGGAATGTCAACAGAGACACCTGTCAACCCGCACTCTGCTGTTCCTCAGCGCCGCTCCCCCTCCCTCCCGCTGAAATTTTGAATGAAAAGCGTATAGTAAACACGGCAGGTTCCGTGACAGTTTGTTTTCATCTGATTTCAAATAAACAAAGTCTTGGTTTTTAGAATAATAAACTCGTTTTGCCAAATTCAGATGATAAATACAACTTTGAAGCTTGTAAAGGCATAATTACAAGCGGTAATTTAACATCACAGCAGGCATAACAACAGCCGGTGTTTCTTGTGAGTGTTTCCCCGGGAAACAAACACAATACACACAAACGCCTCACACATTATTTCGCCGTATTTGGCTGCCGAACGAAATCATGTACGCAGCTCGCGACATAACTAGGAGTCTAGTGGACGGTATCAGTACTACAAGTTACAAAATATATAATTTTTTTTAAATTTAATTAATTATGTTGTTTATAAATTAATCTGAGGGCCGCAAAAAGAGTAGGCGGGGGCCGCATGTGGCCCCCGGGCCGCCATTTGCCCATCCCTGGCCTAGAGCATCAAAAGCCAGTTAGTGTGTTAAATAGAGATGTTATCAAATCAAATGAGAAAACAAGAGTTGATGTTAACTTACCCATTTATCGCGTTAAATATATGTGCATATTCTTCTTCTGTGCGATTGATTCTGGTGAACAGAAAAGGCAAAACAAATTTTAGAATTGTTAAACCCAATAACTATCATAGACAATCAAATACATTATTAACCACTCCACATTAAAACAACATTTTATGTATGGCGACACTGAAAAATGTACCTTTATTAATAATAATTTCAACATTATAGACCATGAATGTAGTATCAACGTTAGAGGATATTTAGTACCATTGCCTTTTACTAGTCCAAGTATGACAGGGAAGAAGAGAGAAAAGATTGAGTGTTGTGAAAACATTTAGGTAGTTTTGTCTCATATTTCAATCCAATTCGTAATTTCGTCTTAAATATTTCAATCCAATTTTTGTTATTACAAAAAAGAAACCCACATTTGTAACTACTGGTATAATGAAGTTCTGCCCCCTTCTATAGGCTACGCCCCTTAAACTCTTCAGGCAGCATGACTGATAACTGCTGTGAGTCACATCACTGTCACAGTTTTTCACCAGATGCAAACAGGTATTAATACTCATTTAGTAATTTTCCAGACTACCTTTTAAATGACGCCATACACATCTTACTCACAGCATTAATAGTCATAGTGTCTTGGTATTACACCAAAATCTTCCCTGATAACCGCTGGCTTTCTTGGTAGAAAAAAAAGCTGCTAGAGCGCCAAGAGTAAAATATAAAGTTAAATTGTGGGCGATCTGTGGGATGTTTAACCGTCAACATGTGGTTCTGATGAGATTGTACCACGGCCTTTTTGCTGTACACAGGGGACCAGTGAGGTAAGCAGTCACAAAAGCAAATATAGCCTAGCTTATGTTGATAGTTGTTTATATCTCTGCGAATGATTTCAGAATGAATGAAAGCATGACCCTATAGGCTACTGTACGTTACACAGAGCCTAGATAGAAATGCAAGGAAATGATGCGTAAATACTATGCTTCCTGTGTTTTGGTGGGGACTGCGATCACATCAGCGATGAACCGCCCCAGAGTTCACTAGCAAGCGGTTCGAGACCACCTCTTTTAGGCAGACCAGAGTCCGGTTGTTTAGTTCACTTAATAATAATAATTCTTTATATTTATTATAGCGCTTTTCCAGAGCTCAAAGCACCTTACACACGTAACGGTCATATACTGTGGACAATACCCACAGGAGCAAATTCCTGTGAAGTGTCTTGCCCAAGGACACAACGGTTTTACAGACGCAGCGGCGGTGTCCGGTTGTTTAGTTCACTTCAGAGGTCTCAGACTGCGTTCACACCAAATCAAACTAACCACACCAAGGGGTTAAACACTCCATTCAACTGTACTTAACAAGGCTGGTGTGAATGTGACCTTAATGTATAGCCTTTTCTCCTTATTCATTGAGGAATCACCTATTTGGCAATCTGAGCTTTCTATCCTAAATCGTTTTTTTGTTGTTTCTCAAAGCAAACGGCCCATTGAAGCAGACACAATGGGAAGATTAGGTGCTGGTTTACATCATAATGCAGTTGAATGAGTCAGTAAAAACCTTGCGGTTGCTTGTATTGCTAAACAGCGACAGGAAATGCAGGTGAATGCATGAAATGTGAGTAGACTGGCTGCAATTATGCGTCGACAAAACAAGAATGTTTGCTGGAGTATTAAATTACATTTGCCGCGGTAATCGCTATCAATCCAAATGAACCAGGACTTAAATCTTAGGGATTACAACTTGTTTCACGTGAAGCAGGTCATAATCATGTAACCTAGGTATCTGTGCAAATAATAAAAGGTAATAATAGGTCTGGTTTGTGTGTCAATACACAACTGCATAAATTAGCCGTAGGACTTCTTACAGGTTCCTTAACAAAACATATATAAGAGACTGTTTTACCTCACAGGTACAACCCTAGCCCCGGCTCCTTCCAGGAATTTGACATAGGAGGCAGCGATGTAAGAGAAGCCATGAGCATACTGGTCATCTGGAATATTTTCCTGAGCCAACACACCTTAGGATGAAAGAACACGCAAACTTATCACATGATTTTATGTAGATATAGAAAGGTTGACAATGCATAGCTGATAAATCCTAACTAGAAAGATTAAAAACAACAAAGAGCAGGAGAATATAAGTTAATGTTAATAAAAATAACTGGTGCACTCTTGAAAATGAAATCATCTACAATTGTTGTTCATTTAAGTGAGATTTGCCAATCCTTGAGTGTTTCCTTTTGCTTTCCTGAATAAGATATCTAAACAAAACATTATTATTAACATGTAACACAAAACACTACAAACTTTACAAGCAAAATGTACCTACTAAAGGCAGTTTGAAAATAATTCCCCATGTCCCCTTAATATGTCAAGAAATTGTACACAAATCACAACACACAAAGTTTGACCCCAAAGTCCTCCTGTAATTTCAGCGTGGATTTTAACATTGAAATGCAAAGCAGTAAAAGGGCAAAGAGAGCAGAGGAAGTAGAACAAGCTACATGTATTGCACTGATTGGAGACCACTGGACATTGGTTACAACCATCACTACCTCAAATATGTTTAAAGACAATAACAATGGCATTTGAGGTGGGGGTTGAGGTGACGTGCAGCAACATTGACATTAACCTTTCTGTTGGTCGCTTGTTAGCAGACCCTTCACGCGATGGCAGAGCGAACAGGTACAGGCAGGGCCCATAATGTTAGCCCTATAGTTTAAATCTACTACCCACACATGAACATATGGAAATAGTTACTATTTAAAAAAAAAAAAAGTATTTATAAATGTATTTAGGAACCTATCCATGCGATTTTTAATGGGGGTCGACCTCAAATCCTCTAGGGGCGTCCAGGGGCATGCCCCCCGGTAAGATTTTATTTTTTATTTTGGAGTTAAATGCATCAATCTGGTGCATTTTGAGGGGAAAATAAAGAGACTAGATCTATGGAAACAGCTATATTAAACAGAACTGTATACATTTCAATAATCATAAAATCAAGGCCATAACCAATAACATACCATTTCCAATATGAAAAAAACACTGAAACTTGTTTATTAATTTATTTTTGGTTCATTTATAGTTGTGAGTGTGTCTGTGCTCCTGAATCAGCCTCTCCTGTCTCCCTCCTCTCCCCCCTGCTCCTCTTTGAGGCAGCAGCAAAGACTAGTCTTCTCTCAACAAGTTTTAAAAGTGTATCTTACCTTTTTTCACCTAGTTAACTTTTTATTTATTTATTCATGCATATTTTACTAATCACATTACATTTCATTTAGCTGACGCTTTTATCCAAAGTGACTTATAATGACCGATTACAGGGACATTCTCCCTGGAGTAACTAAGGGCTAAGTGCCTTACTCAATGGCACACTAGTGGTGGTGTTCCTGGCGGGATTTGAACTCAAAGCCTTCCGATCTCCAGCCCACCTCACTATCCATTAGACCAATCACTACCCTCTCAAATGGAAATATGTGTTTACATAAATGGTGACCACACCGTTCGAGACCCACTGAGAACTGAGACTAAGTTAACTATCTAAACACTCAGAGAGTCCTTTACCTCACCTGAGCTGAGGTTATCCCGAGCTTGAATGACACACATGCGGCTTTCACACCAGCGCTTTTCCCTTTCTAGCTCCGAGCTAGAGCTTTTCTGGTTCAGCTCCGGTTTCCCTTTTCTGCTCCCGCTCTGTTCACACCGCCCAGCACCCGACTGGTGCTGCCGCTGCTGCGTCATGACGTCATCGTTTACATCGCTGATTTGCTCCCCAACGCCATTACGGCGCTCACAACAACGGGGAACTGCGTCGGGTCGATTATCGTGTTGCTTTTAATCACACGAAGCCAGATTAAATTGAATAACGACTTCTCCAACCTTATACTTTGCTCCAGAGTGCCGTGGTTCATTGTTTATTAATGTGTTTCTGCAGCATTTACCGACCACTGCAGTGTTGGCTGCTCTTCCACGGGAGTTTATTCTCCTCCCTTAGCTCCCGGTTAGCTCACACTGCTGCGGCCGCTCTAAAGTATTCACTGTCCGACTCACACAAGCAGCTGATACATATCCCCAGTTCCCCTTAGCCTAAGTGAATGTGTGTCAGTCTGAATTGACGCTGTTTGGTATCACAACGCTGTTATGAAAGTTTCTCTGGTATAAAATGGGTGATGTTAGCATAGCAACCGAAGCTAAACTGACTACTTGCTATTGCTATCCTATTGTGGCATAAACCGTTTTCTACAGGCACATTTTACAGGCGTATTTTTATAATGATTCTACTTGTGATAGTCGGACACGACAACCTGTGTAGCCCATGTATTGATTCCATCCGATAGCTGCTATAATACAAAACAAAACGTCTGCCTCTCTCCACAATGATCAATAACAATGAACGGATGGTCAAAGTAAGGTACAAATAAACAGAATCACACGAAGCCTGGTTAGTGTTGCCTGACTTTATAAAGTGTGTTTATAAGCACTACTGCTTGTAGGCAGGCATGACAGTCGACCCATGTTCAGGGGAGGAGGGTTTAGTTTCCTGCACGCCTCGACGTAAGAGAGACGTAAGCGACGCCACCTCTTAGCTCCGAAGCTCTTGCCTCTAGACCGACAATTTTTTAGAGCTGGAAGTGAACCCGATTCCGAGCTAAGAGCCGGCGCCGCTGCGGTGTGAACAGGAAAAACCGGCGCTTTTCAGGCTCCAGCTCCGAGCCGGAGCTGAAAAAGCGCTGGTGTGAAAGGGGCAACAGAGACCAATCAAGGGCTTTGATTTATGATCTGTATGACAGTGGCCATGTCGGCAGGCCACATCATGTGGACAGCCAGTCACCCTGTGTGAGGCAGACCACATCATGTAGACAGCCAGTCACCCTGTGTGAGGCAGGCCACTTAACAGGCCAGAAGGAGGCGAGATCGGAGCGAGGGATCATTGTCCACAAGTTAATCGATCGCAGATGGCGTCGTGGTCACGGACGAATAAAAAAAAAAATTATAAAAAAAAACAACCTAAATGGGTCGCGAAATATACTTGGGCGGCCGTTAATATACCTGGGCGGCCCGCCCAAGTATAGTCTATGTGTGGGAAACCCTGTATATATATATATATATATATATATATAAATATAAATATGAGCACACATTGTCTCACAAGCAAAAAAAAACTCCATACAAAGACCCAGATGCCTCAACAGGCCATATCCAAATCTGTATTTCAAAGATTTCGAGCAAGGAACACTAACATGTTTGCATTGTCGGGCAAATGCATCTTTGATTGTAAACTGTCGGGAAGGTGGGGGCTCTCCATCTCCAGCTGCCGTGTTTGCTCCCAGTTGGGAAAACGGAATGGGGTGGTTGTGTTTCAGATGCAGTTTAAGGTTGGTCGTATTGCTAGCTTTTGTTGCTAGCTTTTTAAAACAAATGCGACACACCGCCCGGCTCATTCAAGTTCGCCTCGTTGATTTGGCTTAAATCCAAAATATTCCCACACCGGAGATGTGGTATTAGGTTTTGCAACCAATTCCATTTAATTTCAAATTCCCCTCGAGTAAGTCACAGGTTGTCTCCTGCTTGTCTCTATATTATTAATTTGGCTGCTACACTGTTGCACGCAGAGTTTCCTGACTTGGCTGTGTGTGAGCCCCGCCTCTCACAGGGCTAAAATGCTGTAAACAATCAATTTATTGATTATCGCGACAGGCCTAGCTGTGGGTATTGTCCACAGTAATAACTGTTCCATGTCTAATATGTGTGATGTGTAATATAAAGCGCTTTGAGCACCTGGAAAAGCGCTCTAATAAAAATGTAATGAATTATTATTATTATTAACGTTAGAGCATGGAGACATGTCACAGTAGAGGTACAACATACAGATATGAACCTGAAAATGAGCATAATATGTCCTCTTTAAGCAGCATTCAACTTGAAACTGTTTAGCCGTTTTTATCTGCAGATTGTACCGACGCAAACGCTGCAACTCAAAATATCAAATTTCCCACTGAATCCCTGATTCAGCAGATCACCCAGGCATGACCCACAAAAGGTCAAAATAATGAGATAAGTAAGTCATAATAATGAAATAGTAAGTCATAATTATGACTTAAAGGATATTATTTTTATTTTCTGTGGCACAAACAGGCTCCCATACAAAACAAACCCGAAAAAGGCCACCTGAATGAGGTAACACCTAAACCCTGGGCATGACGAAGGCCTTGCCAGGTCTTTGTAATTCCTCCGTTAGACTCAAACAGAGACCATACAGTAAGTCATGACTTGTCAGTGTTAACCACAATGAGAACAACAGGTTTGTTTTCAACAACATGGTGTCCTGTAATAGTTCTCTATATCTAATCAGTAAAGACACATTCCGTAGATGTTCTGTTAAACAAACAGCCTCTGCACAGATTTCATTACGCTGATATCAGTTTAGGTCAGGGGTGGGGAACCTCCGGGCTGTATACGGACCGCAAGGCCATTTGGTATGGCCCTCGAGGTAATTTATAAACACACGCAAAAAAGAAAAAAATTAAAGAAATCTAGACCGCAAAATAATTAAACAAGCGAGTACCTGTTTTTCCTGGCCAAGGTCAGGGTCCTTGGACACAACACGAGCCTAACGTGTCATCACGTGGTATATGTCTCGTCGGACAGAAATTGCGGTACCCATAAGGAGCCGTACACATGCCGCAGTTTGTGCGTGGCTGTGTCTTTAGTTGAAAGCCCAGTGGCGATCTGCTCATCTGTCATACTGATCATACAGTCAATAACTTTGTTGTTATTAGCATCTGGTTAGCTAGCTATGCTAACGAATATAAGAAGCTTTTTCTCCAACCAGTGAGGTAAAGGCACATCTTTATATGATCATTATAGTTATCAAAAAATAAGAGAATAAAGTAAACAGGTATAAAATACTATGACAGTAAAACAAAGTTGTTATTAATAAACAAGAATACAGTTTGAAAGGGGAGTGATTTGTAAAATATCCAAAAAGAAAATCTGCTTACAGTTCTGTTTCATATGGGTGTTGAGAGATGTATCCATAGATCTCCTAGTGTTGCTCTCAAAGTGCACCAGATTGATGCTTTTAACTTCAATATTTAAAACAAAATCTTCCTGGGGAGCATGCCTCCCGGACCCCCCTAGAGGAGGTTAGGTCCCCCCCCTATTTAAATCATGTTCATATGGATAGGAAACTAAATACATTTGCACACATCTTGTCCATATCTTTCTGTTTGGTGGTC
>NW_022990797.1:0-17500 GCF_902827175.1 Gymnodraco acuticeps
TGTGTGTGGGTGGTGTGTGTGTGTGTGTGTGTGTGTGTTTGTGTGTTGTGTGTGTGTGTGTGTGTGTGTGTGTGGGTGTGGGTGGGGTGGGTGGGTGTTGGCTCAGAGCCATTAGGAAAATTGAATGAAGTGTTCCTTGCTGAGTGAACTTTGACCCCCTCCCAGCTTTCCAACTGACTCCTGGCTCTGTTACAATTCAACATGATTCTCACTTTTAAAAATGTTAAATACACAGATGAGAGGGTTTAAAACGTTATGGACTTTACAGGGTCAAACAATAGCAAATGTTATTAATGTTGAAATAGAAACCAATTAAACACAGGTGATAACAAAGACTCTCCAATAAACATGTCGGCACATTTGTAAAGACTAAAGGACATTAATTAAAGGTGCAATGTGTGAGATATGGGCAATATTTCATTTGAAACATTTATTAACAGAATGTGTCTTACAATACGTGTTTCTCTAAAGGTATGTCTTTTGTACAGATACATACATGATAGATCTATTAACCTTTGCAGAGAGAGATGTTTAACAATCATATAATGTATAAAATAATGTATAAATAAAATGTTAAGATATTTTCTATTGAAGATTGTTGGCCGGTTTGTTTTATGAAACACTTTATAAAACTACCCGAAGCTACATTTTGATAACAGATTTAGCTTGATAGTTGGTTATGTTATAAGACACAGTGCTAGTGAAAGTAGTAAGTGTAATTTGAGGAAGTTACTACATGCTAATGGCACAGTTTCAGAAGAAAGACCGAATGCAATTTTACAGATTGACTTCAGGGTTGGCCAGGCATTCCTCTGTTGTTTTTAATATAAAGCTTTTAAGTCTAATTCATGTTAACTTTGACCAAGTCCCCCAGAAATGTTAATCTGAAATGAAATCTGTTCCGGTTAGAATAGCTGCATGTCAAGTGTAAAGCTAAGTTGCGAAGGAATATTATTTATATCCAGCGATGAGGTCAAAGCAGAACTCCTGATTTTAGACGATTTGTCTTGTGTTTTAGAAACTGCATCTTGTATTTCAATGGATTCCCTTCAGGTTTGGTGTCCGTTCTAGACATTCTGGGATAATGAGTGACAAAGCGTGGCTTTCTTCACCATGACGCTACACTAAACTTTGGCAAACCTGCTGATTTTTCCCTTTCAAATCAGCTTTAATCTCCCGCCCAACCTGAAGTCGGCCATTTTGAATTATAACCCTTTTTTTGGTCCATTTTTGGCCAACGTTTACAAACTCCTCCTAGAAAGTTAAGTATTTTTTGTATCCAGTTTTACAGCAAGGTTTACAGGTGTATTCTGGTGACTGCGTCTGAAGTAACTTTTCAGGTTATTTCTAGTTTGAACTCCCAAAGCGAAACAAGTGTGTCCGTTATTAACAGTCCTGAGGTTGGGTCTAATCCTCAGATATGTATATAAAATAGCATCTTAATGAAAGTTGTGATAAATATAAGGTACTGTCGGCTCCCAGTGTGACCCTGAAGGACGTCTTTCTGCAGAAAAACGATGAACGTCTCGTTAAAACTGCTTTATTTGTGAAAGCATGAGGAGAATGTGCTTATATAACTGTGGCCATTGTTTCCAGAGACAAATGAGAGGTGACACTCGGCAGTCCGGCTGCAGGAGGAACATCCCACTGAGCGCTGGTAATGAGAGGGGAAATTCCTGCTCAACACCGGAGAGAAAACACAAGAGAAACTGGTGACTGCAGGAATGACAAACGACACGTTAAAGCACCGTCACAAGTCTGTTCCTTCCTGAAATACCTCAACGTCCTGATCGGCCCGAAAAATTCCCCTTTCAACACAAATTCATCTCGAAATCTACCGGCAACAAAGTCATGAATGTGCCGTTGTTCATATTCCTGCTCCCAAGAGGAAGAACCATTGATTTAATTAAATATAGACGTCACTCATACTGTAGGTGTATTTCAGGGTTATTTCTGTGATGGATGACTTCAGGTTTGGTTTGAACGCACTGCATCTGGGATATTAAGTGGCGTGGCTTCATTGGCAATGAAAGTTCACTAAACATTGGCAAACTGCTGGCTTTTCCAATTTAAATTAGTTTTCAAAAGCCTGGGTTGCATTATAGTCTGCATGAATGGAAAACGTTTTAAAATGGTGCTGAAGAAATCCACATTAGTTACTTGGGATTAATCATTTAGTAAGTGTCCTTATATGATTGGACAAGCACTTGTCACATGACCCTTTTTACAGAAGAAAACCAACATACCCTTATTGAGGTTAATTCAACACAAATATTACATTTTTGATATTTAAGGGGGTTCGCGATCCCCGTGTCAGATCATGGAACATATGATTTAGGGCAATAAACAAGTGAGATAAGATAAGATAAGATGTACTTTGTTGATCCTAATTTGGGAATTGTTTTTGTTGCAGATGCATAAAACAAAACAAGGCATTGCACATAATAACAAATTAAAAAAGTAGAAATAACAATTCTAAAATAGAAACATCTCAAAATAGAAATAGAAATAAAACTAAGAAGTAACCAGAGTAAGAGATACTAATTGTTTAAAGCAGTTACATCACTTCATTAAATGTATGGCGATGATGCGGTCATCTTTGTACACGGGAACACCCTGAAATGATCTCATCCTCTCTCTAATGCTTTGGAAAGGTTCAACTCTGGCTGAACAACATTTGCTTACAGTTACATGCAAAAACCAGCATGCATGGTGTTCAGTAAACGACCAGTCAAAATCGAAGGATCCAATGTGTTTTTAAACGGATCAGAATTAGAACTAGTCTCCTAGTTCAAGTATCTTGGAGTCATACTGGACTCAAACTTGACTTTCAAGAAACATATCAAGAAAGTATCCAATACCGTTAAATTCAACTTGCAACATTTTAAACAAATCAGACCTTTCTTAAGTGTCGATGCTGCAAAGTCACAGCTCCACAGTGTGACTCTATCCCACATTGAATACTGTTTGACTAACTGGTCGTTTGCTTGAGCCACAAACCTGAAACCCAGAGAGCAGCAGTTCAAGAGAGCTATCCAGGTGTTTGACAGAAAGCCACATTCATACCACCACTGCTCCATCCTGGAGAAACACCATGTATTGAGCTTTGACAATTTAAAGTCTTTTAAAAGTATGTGTTTTTTGTATAAATGTTTACATGGACTGTGTTTCCATTAAAGGCAGCTCATTCTGGAATAGCCTCCCAACAGACGTGCGATCACCGCTAACTGCACTTTAACACAGAGGTGTCTCCTCTTGCACTTTACATATCGTTGCTGCTATATTGTATTACCATGTCATAAATACTTGTGTATGCTGCTCTTGCTCTTTTGCACTTTTTGCATATCGTATATTTAGTTTTTGCAATGTTTGTATAATGTAATTTTCTTAAATGTTTAATGTGAGGGACTGCGGATGGAAATGAGCTCAAAGCTACATCTGGCACTGTTACTGTGTATTGTCCCTGCCTAATAAACGATGAAATCAAAGGACCTGATCAAGAGATTTATATGTACAGATTATATGGGTTGCAGCCGGATGCAACAGCTGTGTATGAACAACTTGGGGTCAATAAAGTAAATCTAGTCTGACGTAGCAACGCTGAAACAAACATCAACACATAGTATGATATAACTTCCAGGGACTTTTTCCCTTGACGGACGCTGTGTGATTGTAAAAAGCTGAGGCTGACTTCCTGCAGCTTGGTAGAGATGGAGAAAGTACACACATCCTTTACTCAAGTAGATATTTGAGTTCAAAATATGAGAAGTAGAAAGTACAGGTATTTGAGTTCAACATGTAAGAAGTAGAAAGTACAGGTATTTGTGTTCAACATGTAAGAAGTAGAAAGTACAGGTATTTGGGTTCAACATGTAAGAAGTAGAAAGTACAGGTATTTGTGTTCAACATGAGAGAAGTAGAAAGTACAGGTATTTGAGTTCAACATGTAAGAAGTAGAAAGTACAGGTATTTGAGTTCAACATGTGAGAAGTAGAAAGTACAGGTATTTGTGTTCAACATGTAAGAGTAGAAAGTACAGGTATTTGTGTTCAACATGTAAGAAGTTAGAAAGTACAGGTATTTGAGTTCAACATGTAAGAAGTAGAAAGTACAGGTATTTGGGTTCAACATGTAAGAAGTAGAAAGTACAGGTATTTGAGTTCAACATGTAAGAAGTAGAAAGTACAGGTATTTGAGTTCAACATGTAAGAAGTAGAAAGTATAGGTATTTGAGTTCAACATGTAAGAAGTAGAAAGTACAGGTATTTGTGTTCAACATGTAAGAAGTAGAAAAGTACAGGTATTTGTGTTCAACATGTAAGAAGTAGAAAGTATAGGTATTTGAGTTCAACATGTAAGAAGTAGAAAGTACAGGTATTTGTGTTCAACATGTAGAAGTAGAAAGTACAGGTATTTGAGTTCAACATGTGAGAAGTAGAAAGTACAGGTATTTGAGTTCAACATGTAAGAAGTAGAAAGTACAGGTATTTTGTGTTCAACATGTAAGAAGTAGAAAGTACAGGTATTTGTGTTCAACATGTAAGAAGTAGAAAGTACAGGTATTTGGGTTCAACATGTAAGAAGTAGAAAGTACAGGTATTTGTGTTCAACATGTAAGAAGTAGAAAGTACAGGTATTTGAGTTCAACATGTGAGAAGTAGAAAGTACAGGTATTTGACTTCAACATGTAAGAAGTAGAAAGTACAGGTATTTGAGTTCAACATGTAAGAAGTAGAAAGTACAGGTATTTGGGTTCAATATGTAAGAAGTAGAAAGTACAGGTATTTGGGTTCAATATGTAAGAAGTAGAAAGTACAGGTATTTGAGTTCAACATGTAAGAAGTAGAAAGTATAGGTATTTGAGTTCAACATGTAAGAAGTAGAAAGTATAGGTATTTGAGTTCAACATGTAAGAAGTAGAAAGTACAGGTATTTGTGTTCAACATGTAAGAAGTAGAAAGTACAGGTATTTGTGTTCAACATGTAAGAAGTAGAAAGTATAGGTATTTGAGTTCAACATGTAAGAAGTAGAAAGTACAGGTATTTGTGTTCAACATGTAAGAAGTAGAAAGTACAGGTATTTGAGTTCAACATGTGAGAAGTAGAAAGTACAGGTATTTGAGTTCAACATGTAAGAAGTAGAAAGTACAGGTATTTGTGTTCAACATGTAAGAAGTAGAAAGTACAGGTATTTGTGTTCAACATGTAAGAAGTAGAAAGTACAGGTATTTGGGTTCAACATGTAAGAAGTAGAAAGTACAGGTATTTGTGTTCAACATGTAAGAAGTAGAAAGTACAGGTATTTGAGTTCAACATGTGAGAAGTAGAAAGTACAGGTATTTGACTTCAACATGTAAGAAGTAGAAAGTACAGGTATTTGAGTTCAACATGTAAGAAGTAGAAAGTACAGGTATTTGGGTTCAATATGTAAGAAGTAGAAAGTACAGGTATTTGGGTTCAATATGTAAGAAGTAGAAAGTACAGGTATTTGAGTTCAACATGTAAGAAGTAGAAAGTACAGGTATTTGAGTTCAACATGTAAGAAGTAGAAAGTACAGGTATTTGGGTTCAACATGTAAGAAGTAAAAGTAAAAAGTCGTCAGAAAAATAAGTAGCGGAGTAAAGTACTGATACCAGAAAAATGTACTTAAGTACAGCAACGAAGTATTTGTACTCCACTTCTTCCAACCTCTGCAGCTTGTTGAATATCTGCAGGATCTTTGGTGCATTTGAGCAGCAGAAAGACGTCATGTGTCCGAAACTGAAGTGAGTTGACCCAGGCCGGACTGAACCAAGTCAGAGGGGTTTCCACAGAAATGACACAAGTGTTTGTTTCTGTTCACCAGCTGCAGGAAACTGAGGCTTTGAGTGATTTGTCTTCATGAGGAACGACAAGAATGAAGTTTGTCACTAATAAAAGACTACGCCCGTTGACTTTCAGTATGATTGAAGTGAAAGGTACACACACACACACACACACACACACACACACACACACACACACACACACACACACACACACACACACACACACACACACACACACACACACACACACACACACACACACACACACACACACACACACACACACACACACACACACACACTCACGCACACATAAGGATTACACAACAGTGTTTCTTGGAAAACTAAACTAACTTATAATAACTATCAGCCATAAACGGTGTAATATAGGTTACAGACTGCATGACTTTAGACCTCATCAATTATTGCTCTGAATATTCATGCAGTGGAAAAAGGCTATATTACTTTAGACGTCCTTTTCTTTCTAAATTAGCCCGAGACAAACCTTTGCAACATGATGTTAGCTTCTCTCATTTTAAATAGTCAGGTAAATATGACTTTTTTATACTCTATTGACGTATCATTTGGAATTGCACTTTAATTGAGTATTTCCATGTTATATACTGTGTACTTCTACTCCACTACAGTTCAGAGGTACATGGTGTACTTTTCCTCCACTACATGTATTTAATCCCTTTAGTTACTTCACAGATGAATGATGGTAAATCTAATCAAGTGTTGAATCAGACTTTAGTTCCACCTGGAGTAAATCCACCAGCTACCCTGCAGTATACAAAGTACTTCAAACTAGCTGCACCTTCACCAGCTTTGAGAACACTTTCATGATCAATCATTATAAAACATATCAAATATATTATTCTGAAATGGACCAATCTGCACAACGACTACTTTCACTGTCGCTACTTTCACTATATTTAGATGAGAATACTTTTCTACTTTCACTTGAGGAACATTTTGAATACAGGACTTTGACTGTAACAGAGTATTCCTACACTCTGGTACTTCTACTTTTACTCAAGTACAAGATCTGAGTACTTCTACTTTTACTCAAGTACAAGATCTGAGTACTTCTACTTTTACTCAAGTACAAGATCTGAGTACTTCTACTTTTACTCAAGTACATGATTTGAGTACTTCTACTTTTACTCAAGTACAAGATCTGAGTACTTCTACTTTTACTCAAGCACAAGATCTGAGTACTTCTACTTTTACTCAAGTACAAGATCTGAGTACTTCTACTTTTACTCAAGTACATGATTTGAGTACTTCTACTTTTACTCAAGAACATGATTTGAGTACTTCTACTTTTACTCAAGATCTGAGTACTTCTACTTTACTCAAGTACAAGATCTGAGTACTTCTACTTTTACTCAAGTACATGATTTGAGTACTTCTACTTTTACTCAAGTACAAGATCTGAGTACTTTCTACTTTTACTCAAGTACATGATTTGAGTACTTCTACTTTTACTCAAGAACATGATTTGAGTACTTCTACTTTTACTCAAGATCTGAGTACTTTCTACTTTTACTCAAGTACAAGATCTGAGTACTTCTACTTTTACTCAAGAACAAGATCTGAGTACTTCTACTTTTACTCAAGAACAAGATCTGAGTACTTCTACTTTTACTCAAGTACATGATTTGAGTACTTCTACTTTTACTCAAGTACAAGATCTGAGTACTTCTACTTTTACTCAAGTACAAGATCTGAGTACTTCTACTTTTACTCAAGTACAAGATCTGAGTACTTCTACTTTTACTCAAGTACAAGATCTGAGTACTTCTACTTTTACTCAAGATCTGAGTACTTCTACTTTTACTCAAGTACAAGATCTGAGTACTTCTACTTTTACTCAAGTACAAGATCTGAGTACTTCTACTTTTACTCAAGTACAAGATCTGAGTACTTCTACTTTTACTCAAGTACAGATCTGAGTACTTCTACTTTTACTCAAGTACAAGATCTGAGTACTTCTACTTTTACTCAAGATCTGAGTACTTCTACTTTTACTCAAGTACAAGATCTGAGTACTTCTACTTTTACTCAAGTACAAGATCTGAGTACTTCTACTTTTACTCAAGTACAAGATCTGAGTACTTCTACTTTTACTCAAGTACAAGATCTGAGTACTTCTACTTTTACTCAAGTACAAGACCTGAGTACTTCTACTTTTACTCAAGTAAAAGACCTGAGTACTTCTAGTTGTACTCAAGTACAAGACCTGAGTACTTCTACTTTTACTCAAGTAAAAGACCTGAGTACTTCTAGTTGTACTCAAGTACATGACCTGAGTATAGATCTGTGCTAACATGTTGTTCTGATCTGACGTCTCTATTGTTAACGTTTGACTCCCCGAGGCACTTTAATGACTTCAGCTTCATGTTCTGGTTCCTATTGTTCCCACGTCATTCATCCTGACAGTTGAGACCATTTCTAATTGCATTCGTTGAAACATTTTCCTGTGGAGCAGACTCTCGTTTCGTGTAACAGGAAGTAGTGATTGCCAGCTTATCTGTGTTCGGCATCATGTTTGTACTCTTAGATGGGAATCTACCAAAGAGTTCTGTTATCTCACAACGCTCTGGGCTTTCCCCCTGCGTTGCTTTACAGGTACATGCAGCTCAATCTTTCATGGCCTTCATGTTGCTCTGTTTTTTGGAACATCCTGTTTACTTTGGAAGTAAACGGTTACATGTGTTTTTATGTAATTATTGAGTGTTTTAATGTGTATGTATGTGTAGTTGTAGGAGCCATGAAACATGTTTAGTATCGCGTTTTGTTTTAATATAAGATATGTGTTTGATCACTGTTGATTGGTTGGCTTGGGTCACATGGGTATGGGCGGCACTCACTATAATCCTGTTCACCTGTGTGTGTGTGTGTGTGTGTGTGTGTGTGTGTGTGTGTGTGTGTGTGTGTGTGGAAGAGAGGGTGACACAGGGCCGTTGGACTTTTTGTTGACCAACAAAAAGTACGTCGTTATATTAATCAGAGCCTCTGATTAATATAACGACGTTCAAGGAGAATAAGTTGATCATCGCAGTTTTCATTAAACCACATTATTTTGCAACAGAGTTTTTGATCTCAGCAAGTCTGTAGCGTGTCACACAGCATCGAACAGGCCGGCCTCAGCCTCTCGGCGACTTTGTTTGTTTCCTGCTGTCGCTATAATAGTTATGTAAATAAGTTGGGGTATAGGTATACACATATTTGATATATTTTGTGTATATCCTTTATTTAGTTTTATACCTTCGATCTTTCTGTGTGTGCAAACATATTTTGAGATTGACAATAAAGTTGACTTTGAAAGATTGTCTTTCTTCCATTCACTCTTTTACACACAAATGCATCACATGTGTCACGATCTGTCTTTGTGGCGTTGTGTCTTGTTTGGATTTGTCTGTGGTTCCCTGTCGTTAGTTTCCCTGGTGTGTCTGATTACCCGATTGTGTTCACCTGTGGCCCCTGTGTTTTCTCCTCCCTCCACGCGGAAAGTCTTGGATACTCTCTGGAGTACATTTTTTATACATGGAAAGGCGCCTCATCTAGACGGGGTAGAGAGGCTGCGTTGAAGGAGGCATGTCAGGAGGTTGCTCGCAAGCCCTGGCTCTGGAGCTTGTTGCCCGAGTGGCTTAGGGTGTTCTCACGTAGCCCTGAGTACCAGGCTTCATGTTCTGACCCTTTCCTGGGGTCTGGTCTGGCGTTTGGAGGTCCACGAAGCCTCCAAAAGACTCCTAAAGGACGAAAGGCCAGGGTTCCAGCGCCAGTTCCGGATCCAGCAGCCATGGTTCCGTGCTCCAGTACCATCCCACATAGCCATGGTACCGTGCTCCAGTACCACCCCACACAGCCATGGATCCGTGTTCCGGTTCCTTGCCCAGCAGCCATGGTTCCGGCTCCAGTGCCGGCCCCAGCAGCCATGTTTCCGGCTCCAAAACCGGCCCACACAGCCATGATCCAGGCTTCAGCTCCGGACCTTACAGCCATGTTTCCGGCTCCAGAACTGGATCTTACAACCGTGGTCCCTGCACTAGAGCTGGCCCATACAGTCATGGTCCCGACTCCAGCACCTCGTCTCCTGCTGGCTCCCCAGCCGACGCCAGCTCCCCGAGTCTTGTCGGCGTACCGGCCGACTCCAGCACCTCGTCTCCTGCTGGCTCCCCAGACGACGCCAGCTCCCCGAGTCCTGTCGGCGTACCGACCGACACAAGTTCCCTCTCAAGTCCCCTCTCCAGTTCCTACCCGAGTCCCCTCTCCAGTTCCTACCCGAGTCCCCTCTCGAGTCCCCTCTCGAGTCCCCTCTCAAGTTCCTACCCGAGTCCCCTCTCCAGTTCCTACCCGAGTCCCCTCTCAAGTTCCTACCCGAGTCCCCTCTCGAGTTCCTACCCGAGTCCCCTCTCGAGTTCCTACCCGAGTCCCCTCTCCAGTTCCTACCCGAGTCCCCTCTCCAGTTCCTACCCGAGTCCCCTCTCCAGTTCCTACCCGAGTCCCCTCTCGAGTTCCCTCTCGGGTCCCCTCTCGAGTCCCCTCTCAAGTTCCTACCCGAGTTCCCTCTCCAGTTCCTACCCGAGTCCCCTCTCGAGTTCCTACCCGAGTCCCCTCTCGAGTTCCTACCCGAGTCCCCTCTCGAGTTCCTACCCGAGTCCCCTCTCCAGTTCCTACCCGAGTTCCCTCTCGAGTTCCCTCTCGGGTCCCCTCTCGGGTCCCCTCTCGAGTCCCCTCTCGAGTCCCCTCTCCAGTTCCCTCTCGAGTCCCCTCTCGAGTCCCCTCTCGAGTCTCCTCTCCAGTCCCCTCTCCAGTCTCCTCTCAAGTCCCTTCTCGAGTCCCCTCTCAAGTCTCCTCTCCATTTCCCTCTCGGGTCCCCTCTCGAGTCCCCTCTCTAGTCACCTCTCAAGTTCCTACCCGAGTCCCCTCTCGAGTTCCCTCTCGAGTTCCCTCCTTTAGTCCCTCCTTTAGTCCCCTCTCTAGTTCCCCTCGCGAGTCCCCTCTCGAGTTCCCTTCTCTAGTCTCTCCTCTAGTCCCTCCTTTAGTCCCTCCTCTAGTCCCCTCTCGGTTCCCCTCTCGAGTCCCCTCTCGGTTCCCCTCTCGAGTCTCCTCTCGAGTCCCCTCTCGAGTCACGTCTCAAGTCCCTACCCAATGTCCTGGTCCGTTGGAGGTTCCGCTGGGGGTCCTGCCAACTCCATGTCCTGTCCCGTTGGAGGCCCCGTCGACAACTCCTCTGCCGGGGGTCCTACCAATCGTATGTCTGTCCCGTTGGAGGTCCCGCCGTCTACTCTCCTGCCGGGGGTCCTGCCAGCTCCTTGTCCTGTCTCGTTGGAGGTCCCGCCAACTACTCTCCTGCCGGGCGGTCCTCGAGCCCGGCCCCCTGACTCTTCCTGCCGCTGCCTTCGCCCTCATGCTCGGCCGCCCGAGTCCCCCACCTTAGACTCTGCCTTGCCCCCGGGCCGTCCGCCCGAGATCCCTTCCTGGTCCTCTGCTGTGGTGCCTCTGGGCCTGTCAGCTCAGTCCCGTCTTCCTGACCCCCTCCACCCACCCTGGTGGCCTAGTGATACTAGCCTTGAAATAAAGGAATTTGCACTTTAATCTGCATTTGGGTCCTACCTGCTTCACACACCGTGACAACATGAATACATCCTCCAAATTAAAAGACAAAATATTTGTATTTCTCAGGGATTTTAGCCTCTGCAGACCATTGACATGCACTAAAACCCAGGGAACTCACTACAGGGAAGGGAACAACCACACAGAGCAGAACAGGGCCTCTTTAAGGAAACGCGCTGCAGGTCAGAGTCCTTTTCTCCAGGAACTCCCTGCTCTTTTCCTGTTTTCTGTTTTACCGGTAAATCATTGATATTTGGGGGAAACTCCGGTCAGTGCGCCGTCCCTCGTGAGAGAGTGACCCTAACCGGTCAGTGCGCCGTCCCTCGTGAGAGAATGACAGCTCTGGAGTTTCACTGAAGTTATTCCAAGAAAACAAGAACTTGGGAAAAATATGAAGCAAAACAGAAGAGGTATTTTTAAAGACAAATGACTTATGACATGTGCCACTAATGTTATGGGTTTGGCTTTAAAACCTGCTGTCACAGAGTATTCCTACACTCTGGTACTACTTTTACTCAAGTACAATATCTGAGTACTTCTACCTTTACTAGACTACATGTATAAAGGCCCAAATATGACCGTGTTGAATCATTAATACCAGCAGTGTCCTCTTGGATTTACTAATTTATTTCAATTAAATACACTTAAAAGAATACAAACTATTATACAGATTATTGAAAATAAGATTAGGAGTTTATAATCAGAACTCTCCGTAAATTAAATTATCCATCCATCCATCCATCTTCTCCCGCTTATCCGTGGTCGGGTCGCGGGGGTAGCAGTTCCAGCAGAGAGCCCCAAACTTTCTTTTCCCTGGCGACATCAACCAGCTCTGACTGGGGGATCCCAAGGCGCTCCCAGGCCAGCGAAGAGATATAATCCCTCCACCTGGTCCTAGGTCTACCCCTTGGTCTCTTCCCAGCTGGACGTGCCTGGAACACCTCCCTAGGGAGGCGCCCAGGTGGCATCCTAACTAGGTGCCCGAACCACCTCAACTAGCTCCTTTCGACGCGAAGGAGGAGCGGCTCAACTCCGAGTCCCTCCAAATTAAATTATAGAAACATTAAAATTAGCGATAAAGCTCAAGCTGCTATGTTCAAATATTAGAGGAATTGAAACACGTATATCTCAATTCATGTTTTGCAGAAAAATTCCAACTCGGCGAATAAATTAAACTCATTATGTAAAAAACGTGATGTCTGTCTGTGAAATGTCTCGTGAAACACGAGTGAGATGTAATTCCAACTGGGTGTTAGTAACTAGTTATGAGCATCACGTAAGAGAGGTTTCTCAATACTCAAATTTCCCCTCCTCGACTCCTATCCTCGAGACTTAGTCCCGCCCACAGGAGATGCGAGCGGAGGAGCTTTAGTTACTAAAGAGAGTAGGCCTGTTCTACTGAGTGATATATATTACACACACTGCTCTGCTTTCTGCACGGACCTCTCAGCTGTTCTGACTGGAAACATCGCGTTGCCGTTCAAGCAGTTACTAAAATAATATCCAGGGGATGCATGCAGAGCTGTCATTGGCTGAGATCCGGCCGTGCGTCACGCCTCCACCGTTCCCGGGAAATGCATCCGCGGAGGAGCCGTGGAGGACCCATCAGTGTCTCCTCGGTCATAGCTCCTCCAGAGAGCCTCCTCTCTCCTCTCTCCTCGGTCATAGCTCCTCCAGAGAGCCTCCTCTCTCCTCTCTCCTCGGTCATAGCTCCTCCAGAGAGCCTCCTCTCTCCTCGGTCATAGCTCCTCCAGAGAGCCTCCTCTCTCCTCGGTCATAGCTCCTCCAGAGAGCCTCCTCTCTCCTCGGTCATAGCTCCTCCAGAGAGCCTCCTCTCTCCTCTCTCCTCGGTTATAGCTCCTCCAGAGAGCCTCCTCTCTCCTCTCTCCTCTCTCCTCGGTCATAGCTCCTCCAGAGAGCCTCCTCGACGCTCGATCCTCGGTCCTCGATGTGCATTTAGAGAAATTAGATGTCCTTCAACATGGCACGCTGAAATTCATTTCCGGGTCACTACCAGAGGACCGAGGAGCCGAGGAGGGGAAATTTGAGTATTGAGAAACCTCTAAGGAGGTGTGTGTGTTGCCCTTCATCTAAAACACTGAGAATGCATTGCCTCTGAGACAAAACCCCATCCAGGGTTGCGTTCCAATAGTCCATTTAGCTTAGGAACCTTCCTAACGGAGTGAAATGACCCGGAAGTCCCTCAGTGGCAGCCATGATAAGTGCCGTTCCAATTCTCCAAATGAAAGGGAAGGAGGTTTTCAAACTTCCTTTATAACCTCCTTTAGCTTAGGAACCACTGGACCTCCCTCACCGAAAGGAGAGGAGAAAATGCTGCCCCACAATGCATTGCATTGCAACCTCCTCCTGCTCCCCCGGGAAGATTTTTGACTTGCAACATTAGGAGATCTATGGAAACATCTCTCAACACCCATATGAAACAGAACTGTAAGCAGATTTAATTTTTCTTTATGAATATTTGACAAATCACTCCCCCTTTAAACTGTATTCTTCTTTATTAATAACAACTTTTGTTTACTGTCATATAGTATTTTATACCCTGTTTACTTTATTCTCTTGTTTTTTTATAACTATAGGCGCATTCACACTGCGGTACTTTTCCCACAAAGGTTCATGTGAACTTAGTTCATGTGAACTCTTTAGTTCGCATGAACTAAGTACAGATCGCGTTCACACTGGAAAAAGTCCCTGGGGGAGGATTAGGCAAATGAAGCCGATGATGTCACTAGTTCTTCTTCTGCTTTGGGTTTACTGGCAGGCCGCAAACCACTTCACGGCGTATACTGCCGCCCAAAGTCCCCGGCCGGAAGTTCCCGGAGTTGGGGACTGGCTTCAGTAGAAGCTGCTGGGACTCCCAGCAGCTTCTACTGAAGCCTTCAGAGTAAATCGCCAGAACGCCGACACCACTCTCATGTTTTATTTTGTGTTGCCATAAGTTAGTCTCTCTGCGTTTCTGCGCTGGGCTAATGCTAATGTGAGGATAATAAAATGGCGGCTTCACAAAACTTTTTGGGAGTTTTGCGGGGCGTGGTTTGCAATCCTTCCAGCCAATCAGAAATGTAGCTATTTTCTCACAAAAGAGCCCCTCGAAAGTCCCTGCTCTTGAGCAGGGACTTTCGAGGGGTAAAAAGGTTCACATTAACTAATTTGAGTACCGGCTCTTTTTGGTGTGAACGCGATAAAAGAGTTCACATGAACTAAGTTCACATGAACCTTTGTGGGAAAAGTACTGCAGTGTGAATGCGCCTATTAATGATCATATAAAGATGTGCCTTTACCTCACTGGTTGTAGAAAAAGCTTCTCATATTCGTTAGCATAGCTAGCTAACCAGATGCTAATAACAACAAAGTTATTGACTGTATGATCAGTGTGACAGATGAACAGATCGCCACTGGGCTTTCAACTAAAGACACAGCCACGCAGAAACTGCGGCATGTGTACGGCTCCTTATGGGTACTGCAATTTGTGAAGTGCTGGAGCGACGTTCTGGTGCTCTCCGTCAGAACTGCCCCTGTCAGTCGAGACATATACCACGTGATGACACGTTAGGCTCGTGTTGTGTTCAAGGACCCTGACCTTGGCCAGGAAAAACAGGCACTCGCTTGTTTAATTTTTTTGCGGTCAAGATTTCTTAAATTTTCATTTTTTGCGTGTGTTTAGAAATTACCTCGAGGGCCGTACCAAATTGTCTCGCGGGCCGTATACGGCCCGGGGGCCGGAGGTTCCCCACCCCTGCTCTAAAGTATCGCAGTCTCTTCTCCTAAGTCCTTTGAAGTCTCCTATACACTATCCCTTAGAGAGGAATAGGAGATAGGGTTAGAATTTAGGAGCTAATTTTTGGATTATTGGAACGCAACCCATGATTCCGCCAAAAATAAAAGCCCCGTCTCACTAGAGGTTGCTCAATTCTTAAATGTCCCCTCCTCGACTCCTATCCTAGCGCTTAAGCTTCTTTTAAATGTGGATAAAACCAAGTTAATGCTCTTTTCAAAAGCTAAAAAGTCACCAGAGCCTGTTTTAGATATTGTAACCATGCAAGGAAAAAAACTTGAAGTGGTATAACCTCTTACAAATACCTTGGTATCTGGCTTGATGACTGTCTTTCTTTTAAACTGCATGTAAATAACCTGCTTAAAAAACTGAGGGTTAGGCTAGGTTTTTTTTATAGAAACAAGTCCTGTTTCTCTCTTGAGGCCAGGAAAAGGCTCTGTGACCTTTTTACCTGTGCTGGACTATGGTGATCTATTTTATATGAATGCGCCGGCCAATTACCTCACCAAGATAGATGCCGCCTATCATAGTGCACTAAGGTTTGTGACAGACTGTAAGACTTTGACTCATCATTGTACCCTGTATACAAGGGCAGGGTTGCTTTCACTTACTGTACGGCGGCTAAATCACTGGTATCTTTTTATTTATAAAGCAATGTTAGGGAAACTTCCGTCTTACATCTGTTCCCTGATCTCACAGCGTATTGTAAGTGGCTACTGCCTGAGATCTAAAGCTGTGGTTGTATTACATGTGCCAACTGCTAGGACTGTATTAGGAAATACAGCTTTTAGATGCGCAGCGCCGCTAGCATGGAACAGTCTACAAAAGGAATGGAAGCTAAGCAGTTTGATTCCATTTCATGTTTTTAAAGCTAGGATAGACGCTATACAATCAGAAAATATTGGTGTCTGTAAATGCTACTAGTATACAAACTGTAGTATCATATAATGTCCTTTGTTTTCTGTCATGTTTGTATTAATGTTTGGAACTAATTGAAGCAGGTCACCATTGTAAAAGAGGTCTATGATCTCAATGGGTTTTATCTGTATAAATAAAGGTTTTGAATTGAATCCTCGATACTTAGTCCCGCCCACAGGAGATGCGAGCGGAGGACTGAGGAGGGGAGCCGAGGAGAGAGGAGGGGAAGCAGCAGGCGGTTAGAGAAATGAGATGTCCTTCAAAATGGCGCGCTGAAATTCATTTCCGGGTTACTACCGGTGGGCCGAGGAGTCAAGGAGTCGAGGAGGGGAAATTTGAGTATTGAGAAACCTCTACTTACTGCAGTGTGTTTACACTTTAAGAGGAAACACTCGATGACAAGCACTTCCTGTTTGTTCAGTGACCGCAGGATGTTTAACTGTGTGTGTGTGTGTGTGTGTGTGTGTGTGTGTGTGTGTGTGTGTGTGTGTGTGTTGATTAGATAAGTATCAGTCACTTCCTGTGTTTCTATCACAAGTGCAGGTAAATCCCACACACACCCACACAACGCGCGCACACACACACACACACACACACACACACACACACACACACACACACACACACACACACACACACACACACACACACACACACACACACACACACAGTAGTCTGTGCAGAATGTTACTGAGAGTTTGGTCAACTCCAAAACGTATATTCGTCTGAGTGCCAAAGTAAATATCGGAGGTGGAGGAAGTACAAACATTATGGGTCTTAAAATACTCCAATACAATTACAAGTACTAAAGATACTCAGTATTCAGAATGGGTTCACAGTATATTACTTTAGATATCTATTATATGAATGTGTTTTATCACTAAATTCAATACAGGAGCATTTGAATGTTTGGGTTGTGAGTACAGGTCTGGCTCGTCTAGTCTGCAGCAGTGCATCATGTCCTCAGATCCTCACATGCTGCAGGAGCTTCTGAGTAGAAACAGCCCTGAGTTTGGATTTATGAACATTTTCCAGTTTAAGCTTTTTCTAACTTGAATAATCTTATAGGAGGAACGTGCTCTGGTAAAAGCAGTTCAATGACTTTATTGCCTCTCATCTAACATTAATCTGAGATGATGAACGGGTTGTAACCATAGACTGTATATATAAGGTTGTAACCCTTCTTTACGAGTCAGCTCGTTCCGTGTCCTGATTTCTTGGATTCCCCATAAAGGCTTTCTTCAGGTTCTGCAGATGTTTCCAATCATCTGGAGAAGATGAAAAAAGACACAGAACAAACGCAGAATATAGTTGAACGTCATTTTGTGCAAACACTCTGTTTCCTGAGGGGATATT
>NW_022990797.1:22500-52469 GCF_902827175.1 Gymnodraco acuticeps
CAACATGTAAGAAGCAGAAAGTACAGGTATTTGTGTTCAACATGTAAGAAGTAGAAAGTACAGGTATTTGAGTTCAACATGTAAGAAGTAGAAAGTACAGGTATTTGTGTTCAACATGTAAGAAGTAGAAAGTACAGGTATTTGAGTTCAACATGTGAGAAGTAGAAAGTACAGGTATTTGAGTTCAACATGTAAGAAGTAGAAAGTACAAGTATTTGTGTTCAACATGTAAGAAGTAGAAAGTACAGGTATTTGTGTTCAACATGTGAGAAGTAGAAAGTACAAGTATTTGTGTTCAACATGTAAGAAGTAGAAAGTACAGGTATTTGTGTTCAACATGTGAGAAGTAGAAAGTACAGGTATTTGAGTTCAACATGTAAGAAGTAGAAAGTACAGGTATTTGGGTTCAACATGTGAGAAGTAGAAAGTACAGGTATTTGTGTTCAACATGTGAGAAGTAGAAAGTACAGGTATTTGGGTTCAACATGTAAGAAGTAGAAAGTACAGGTATTTGAGTTCAACATGTAAGAAGTAGAAAGTACAGGTATTTGAGTTCAACATGTAAGAAGTAGAAAGTACAGGTATTTGTGTTCAACATGTGAGAAGTAGAAAGTACAGGTATTTGTGTTCAACATGTAAGAAGTAGAAAGTACAGGTATTTGTGTTCAACATGTAAGAAGTAGAAAGTACAGGTATTTGAGTTCAACATGTAAGAAGTAGAAAGTACAGGTATTTGAGTTCAACATGTGAGAAGTAGAAAGTACAGGTATTTGAGTTCAACATGTAAGAAGTAGAAAGTACAGGTATTTGTGTTCAACATGTGAGAAGTAGAAAGTACAGGTATTTGTGTTCAACATGTAAGAAGTAGAAAGTACAGGTATTTGTGTTCAACATGTAAGAAGTAGAAAGTACAGGTATTTGAGTTCAACATGTGAGAAGTAGAAAGTACAGGTATTTGAGTTCAACATGTAAGAAGCAGAAAGTACAGGTATTTGTGTTCAACATGTAAGAAGTAGAAAGTACAGGTATTTGGGTTCAACATGTAAGAAGTAGAAAGTACAGGTATTTGAGTTCAACATGTAAGAAGTAGAAAGTACAGGTATTTGTGTTCAACATGTAAGAAGTAGAAAGTACAGGTATTTGAGTTCAACATGTGAGAAGTAGAAAGTACAGGTATTTGAGTTCAACATGTAAGAAGTAGAAAGTACAGGTATTTGTGTTCAACATGTAAGAAGTAGAAAGTACAGGTATTTGAGTTCAACATGTAAGAAGTAGAAAGTACAGGTATTTGCAGTGCTTGAATTGGAATAATAAAGGTGCCAGTACTCTAAATCAGCAACTTTTTCAAGTCAATTTATTTATACAGCCCAAAAACAAGTATTTGGCTCAAAGTCATAGTATATCCTATAATGCTGGTGGGTTTGTCTCCTTACTGTATATTTTAGAAAGGCTCACTGTACTTAAACAAAATGACTCAGGGTGCATCTGAGATTAGAGGGGGTGCAGGGGTAAAGTGCTATTTTTTATAAGTGGGGAGTGGACCTCAAATCCTCTAGGGGGGTCCGGGGGCATGCTCCCCCGCTAAGATTTTTGTTTTAAATGTTGGACTTAACATGTTGCATCAATCTGGTGCATTTTGAGGGGGAAATAAAGAGACTACACCCATATGAAACAGAACTATATACATTTAAATAATCATAAAATCATAAGTACATGGCCATAACCAATAACATACCATATCCAATATGAAAAAACATTGAAACTTATTTATTTGTTTTTGGTTCATTTATATGTGTGAGTGTGTCCGGGCTCCTGAATCATCCCCCCTCTCCCCCCTCTCCCCTGCTCCTCTTTGAGGCAGCAGCAAAGACTAGTTTTAGCTCTCAACACGTTTATCTTGCCTTTTTTCACCTAGTTAACATTTTATTTGTATTATTCATGCATGTGACTAAGGTAACTTCGTCACTGTGAACTGACGGCTTCGGGCATTTTTATACAATTTATACTATTTATTGATGTAGTGTTTATTGTATTTATTTTGAAATGTGTTCGCTCGCGCACACACACACACACACCCTCCCGAGCTTGAATGACACACAGAGACCAATCGAGGGCATTAGTGTATGGTCTGTATGAAAGTGGCCATGTCGGCAGGCCACATCATAGACAGCCAGTCACTCTCTGTGAGGCAGAGTCAGACCCACATTTGCGCAGCGTTGCGTTCACAATGTATACGTATTAAAAAAATCCTCAGGCCACTTAACAAGCCGGCGGCTGAGTACCGGCATTTTACTGAGTACCGGCCAGTAAGAAGTGCCGGTACCACATGGGTAAAAATGAGAAGTGCCGGTACTGCGTACCGGTGAGTACCGGTCCAATTCAAGCACTGGGTATTTGTGTTCAACATGTAAGAAGTCAAAGTAAAAAGTCGTCAGAATCAGACAACAAGATATTGTACAATGTAATAAATAATAACAATTTGGAATAACACAAGTGATACATATATAATAAAAGTGACAGTTCAGTGTGAGATGTGAATAGTTCAATTAAAAGCAAAAAGAGAAGTCTTCAGCCTGGATTTAGAAGGACCTGCAGGTGTATGGTACACACACACACACACACACACACACACACACACACACACACACACACACACACACACACACACACACACACACACACACACACACACACACACACACACACACACACACAAATAGAAAAGCCATTTAAGGGCAAAAATAAAGTGAGCTAAAATGTCTTTGTTTTTGTGTGTTTTCATGTCATAAATCATATTAAAAGTTGTCTTTGATGAACTCAGTTAAACACACACACACACACACACACACACACACACACACACACACACAGAGAGAGACTTGTTTGGGCTCGGAATGATAAAGTTAATAAATCACTGTTGACTCACTGAAAGCTCTGTGTTTGTTTAACCTGGGGAATGAGGCCAGTATTAAGTCAGAACTCAAACTTAAATGTGAACAATCTGACTCTTCTCACATGTCCCTCAGTATTCCTACTGTCTTCAGAATTAAGACATTTCCCTCAGAAATCTGACCTTCTGTATCAAAACTCCGATAAACACTCACATGTGGTCAGAACTCAAAGTACTTTGTTCCCCTGCATGATTCCCCTGTATATCAGTGCGTCTGCAGGCTCGGTGTGTGACTCCCCCCCCCCCCTCAGGTGGGGGTCTGCAGGGCCAAATATCTGCTCTCTGCTGAGGCGTGAAGAGTCCTGCAGCACCTGAACGCACCGCGGAGAACCTGCAGACTCTCAGACAGCAGCTCTGACACATAAACAGGCTGACTGTGAACCGTCATAAAATATTTCTTGTTAATAAGAATTCATTTGTATTTATTAAAAACATCGCTATTCATTTAAATATTTCTTGTTAAAGGTCCCATGTCATGCTTTTCTGGTTATCACCCGTCCCCTTGTTGTTATGAAGGTTGTTCTGCATGTAACCAGTCTGCAGAGTCACAAACCCTCAGAGTGCAGCGTGTAGGGAGTAAAACTCTAACACAGAGAAGACCTGTCTGTGCTGCCCAGAACGCCTCGTTGGGGATCTCTCTTTCTCCATTGTTTCGTCCACTCGCTCAGCCTTATCTTTTCTCAGCCGCGGCTCCGCGGATCTCCGTACACACACACACACACACACACACACACACACACACACACACACACACACACACACACACACACACACACACACACACACACACACACACACACACACACACACACACACACACACACACACACACACACACACACGCACACACGCACACACACTCGTAGCTCAGGCACCAGTAACCCAGCTCACTGTCCGCTCCTCGAGCCTCAAAGGGCGGAGCAGCGAGCCCCGCAACGTCCCGCCAACACGGCACCCAGACCCCACGCGGCATTCTCCTCTGTTTGTCATTTCCTGGTTGCTAACAAACGCCATTGTAAAACATAATCATTGATGTTCAGCTGTAACGGTGGTGGACTCATCAGCACAGAGAGGGCGAGTTGACCAATCAGAGCACAGTCGGCTCACATGGAAGGGGGGGGGGGGGCAGGAGCTCCAACAAGCCGTGTAGGACAGAGTGAATACACAGACTACACAGAGATGCTGTGAGAAACCAATGTGAGATTGGAACATTGAACAAAGTAAATCTATTCTAGTCGACCTCAACGATGGAGCTATGATCAGTAGAAATGGCCGTGACATGGGCCCTTTACATATGCAAAAACATTGCTAATAAAGTCGTGTTTAATTTGTTGAATATTTCTGTTAAAACAGAATAAAGAATATTTCTTGTTTAAAAATAATTCATTTGATTTATTAAAAACATTTCTAATTAAATCCAGTTAATTAAATCTGCTGAGATTTTAAAAGAGCTTGGGTTTAGAGAATTGATTTCATGTTTAAAATGAATATTTCTGTGCTTAGTCTGCCCAGTTTATTTGTAAAATATTCGTAAAAAGGCCTCAGTGTATTGTTTACATCCATCCATCTTCTCCCGCTTATCCGTGGTCGAGTCTTGGAGGTAGCAGTTCCAGCAGAGAGCCCCAAACTTTCTTTTCCCTCATCAACCAGCTCTGACTGGGGGGTCCCAAGGCGCTCCCAGGCCAGCGAAGAGATATAATCCCTCCACCTGGTCCTAGGTCTACCCCTTGGTCTCCTCCCAGCTGGACGTGCCTGGAACACCTCCCTAGGGAGGCGCCCAGGTGGCATCCTAACTAGGTGCCCGAACCACCTCAACTGGCTCCTTTCGACGCGAAGGAGGAGCGTTTCAACTCCGAGTCCCTCCCTGATGACCGAACTTCTCACCTTATCCCTAAGGGAGACACCAGCCACCCTGCGGAGAAAACCCATCTCAGCCGCTTGTATCCGCGTATTGTTTGCATGCTTTATTTATTTTAATGACTATTGCAAGTTGTCTAAATGCATGTTTCTTGTCTTCAAAGGTTTTTCACCTAAAAGAGCCGTTCAGCAGATAAATGGACATTTGTTCTACTGAAATAAAAAGACTGAAGAAGTAACAGTTGTCGTTGGAGTGTTTTCCTGTTAAAGGTCCAGTCGATGTTTCAAGTCCCCAAAAACGGAGAAGACTTGACAAAAATACTCGTGTTTTTTTAATTGACAATGTAAGAAATAAAGTGGGAATGATTCGATTAGATGTATTTTCCCCTGGGGGACATTATTTTCACATGATGTCCATAACATTCATCTGTTTGCAATTTACTAATTATTTATCTAATATATCATATTCCAATTAATTGTATAAAGACTCTTCTTGCACTATTTATATTCTATTGATATTAACTTGTACTTTTTTTATCTGTGTTATTGTGTTGCTCTGTTGGAGCAGCCTGGGACCTCACATTGTCATTGACCAGTGGCGAACCGTCAGAGAATACCCTGGAACACTCAGATAAAACAAACAACACATCGATTTAATTATATAAATAAAATGTTATAAAATTAGATAAAAGGAATAAATGAGAATCGTATCTGTGTTGTTGATCTGTAATATTACATTTAGGTGTATATCAGTATGTAGTGTCTCTACTTTAAAGGGTCCTCTCCTGCTGATGTTCAGGTGTATATCAGTATGTAGTCTCTACTTTAAAGAGTCCTCTCCTGCTGATGTTCAGGTGTATATCAGTATGTAGTGTCTCCACTTTAAAGAGTCCTCTCCTGCTGATGTTCAGGTGTATATCAGTATGTAGTGTCTCTACTTTAAAGAGTCCTCTCCTGCTGATGTTGAGGTGTATATCAGTATGTAGTGTATCTGCTTTAAAGAGTCCTCTCCTGCTGATGTTCAGGTGTATATCAGTATGTAGTGTCTCTACTTTAAAGAGTCCTCTCCTGCTGATGTTCAGGTGTATATCAGTATGTAGTGTCTCTACTTTAAAGAGTCCTCTCCTGCTGATGGTCAGGTGTATATCAGTATGTAGTGTCTCTACTTTAAAGAGTCCACTCCTGCTGATGTTCAGGTGTATATCAGTATGTAGTGTCTCTACTTTAAAGAGTCCTCTCCTGCTGATGTTCAGGTGTATATCAGTATGTAGTGTCTCTACTTTAAAGAGTCCTCTCCTGCTGATGTTCAGGTGTATATCAGTATGTAGTGTCTCTACTTTAAAGAGTGCTCTCCTGCTGATGTTCAGGTGTATATCAGTATGTAGTGTCTCTACTTTAAAGAGTCCTCTCCTGCTGATGTTCAGGTGTATATCAGTATGTAGTGTCTCTACTTTAAAGAGTCCTCTCCTGCTGATGTTCAGGTGTATATCAGTATGTAGTGTCTCTACTTTAAAGAGTCCTCTCCTGCTGATGGTCAGGTGTATATCAGTATGTAGTGTCTCTACTTTAAAGAGTCCACTCCTGCTGATGTTCAGGTGTATATCAGTATGTAGTGTCTCTACTTTAAAGAGTCCTCTCCTGCTGATGTTCAGGTGTATATCAGTATGTAGTGTCTCTACTTTAAAGAGTCCTCTCCTGCTGATGTTCAGGTGTATATCAGTATGTAGTGTCTCTACTTTAAAGAGTCCTCTCCTGCTGATGTTCAGGTGTATATCAGTATGTAGTGTCTCTACTTTAAAGAGTGCTCTCCTGCTGATGTTCAGGTGTATATCAGTATGTAGTGTCTCTACTTTAAAGAGTCCTCTCCTGCTGATGTTCAGGTGTATATCAGTATGTAGTGTCTCTACTTTAAAGAGTCCTCTCCTGCTGATGTTCAGGTGTATATCAGTATGTAGTGTCTCTACTTTAAAGAGTCCTCTCCTGCTGATGGTCAGGTGTATATCAGTATGTAGTGTCTCTACTTTAAAGAGTCCTCTCCTGCTGATGTTCAGGTGTATATCAGTATGTAGTGTCTCTACTTTAAAGAGTCCTCTCCTGCTGATGTTCAGGTGTATATCAGTATGTAGTGTCTCTACTTTAAAGAGTCCTCTCCTACTGATGTCCAGGTATATATCAGTTTGTAGTGTCTCTACTTTAAAGAGTCCTCTCCTGCTGATGTTCAGGTGTATATCAGTATGTAGTGTCTCTACTTTAAAGAGTCCTCTCCTGCTGATGTTCAGGTGTATATCAGTATGTAGTGTCTCTACTTTAAAGAGTCCTCTCCTGCTGATGTCCAGGTGTATATCAGTTTGTAGTGTCTCTACTTTAAAGAGTCCTCTCCTGCTGATGTTCAGGTGTATATCAGTATGTAGTGTCTCTACTTTAAAGAGTCCTCTCCTGCTGATGTTCAGGTGTATATCAGTTTGTAGTGTCTCTACTTTAAAGAGTCCTCTCCTGCTGATGTTCAGGTGTATATCAGTATGTAGTGTCTCTACTTTAAAGAGTCCTCTCCTGCTGATGTTCAGGTGTATATCAGTATGTAGTGTCTCTACTTTAAAGAGTCCTATAGAACACACTACAGGAAATGGAAAACCCCAAAAAGCATTATAGGGCCTCTTGAACATGATTGCTCAGTGACCTTTGACCTTTCCCAGCAGACACATGAGATCTCCTGTTGTTACTGTACTCGATTTTTTACGAGTGTTTTGACGGACAGATGAACAGGTGAGTCGCATGAATTCACTTCTTCCTGCAGTGCTGAGCGGCGTGACCATGTCCAATCAGCACCTCCTCTCGTGTCGCTATAAACCACTCACACTGACATCAGTCTAACCTCCTGAATACAGTCGGGGAACAACGAGAGGTCTCAGCTCTACCCTCGTGTTTCTGCAGAAAAGTACAAGTATGGGAACACTGGTTTATGTATTCATCCGTGCATGGGAGAAAAAAAACTCATGTTCTGAAGTTAAAAAAGTAATGCTCCAGTCTAAAAATACTCCATTACAGGTAAAAGTCCAGTAACACACAAGAGAAAGGTGAAAGCTTGACGACCATTTCAAAATAAAAGCATTCCTTATTTACGTGTTTCCTAGAATATGCTTGATTTGTACGTTAATCACAAAAAGCACATGAGTATTTCCAAATCATGTATGTTTTCTGTACTGTATATGTGTTTTTCTGTTTTGTTTTTAACCCCTTTCATATATTTGGTTGTCAGAAACATTTGGGGGCTTTCACATCACATTCAAAGGAAGTAAATAAGTGAATTAATACATTTTAAAAGCCATTGAACACTTGCTATTAAAACTTAAGCACCACTGAATTCATTGAAAAAATAAATGTCGTGATTTTGCAAATTTAAAAGCTACATTTTATCACTTTTTTAAATTGTTTCACATTTTTCCTAATTGGCATTTGAGCCTGAAAGTATTTTGTACACACACACACACACACACACACACACACACACACACACACACACACACACACACACACACACACACACACACACACACACACACACACACACACACACACACACACACACACACACACACACACACACACACACACACCATGTATACATCACTTCAGGGGACATTACATTGACTTACATGCATTTCCTGGAGACTTAACCATGACCAACACATGTCTAACCCTAACCAAGTCTTTACCTTAAAATTAATGATTCCCCTCCAATGTGTCCCCATAAGGGAGGCGAGTCCCCACACGTGACTGTGTAAACATATTTAGGTCCCCACAAGGATAGTAATACTAGGCCACACACACACACAAACACACAGGTCTGTTTGAATGAGGTAAATGTGCGTCATGTTCATAAACAACCCAGAATAAACAGAGAGACTCTTGTAAAAACACCGAAGCCTTTTAAAACCTTTTAATCTACAACAAAATCTAAAATAATTGGAATTAAATATATGAATGTTTGTTGAGGGCAAGAGTTGCTTAGAGAAGAGGAGAATGATCTTAACGCATAACGAAAAGAAATCAAGCATATCTAATGTTTTACAAGCATTACTTTAGATAAACTAAATAAGTATAATCAGCTAAATGTACTTTGTTTATAATTCATAGAAGTACCCAATGCAGAGAAATCTGAAATAAATGTAAAAAGTGAAAAAAGACAAGAAATTATTCAAAATAAATTAAACCTCATTGTAGAAGAAAGTGTAATGAGAAGTAAAGTACCTCACTGTCGACACCTGTGTGTGTGTGTGTGTGTGTGTGTGTGTGTGTGTGTGTGTGTGTGTGTGTGTGTGTGTGTGTGTGCACATGTGTGTGCGCGCATGTGTGTGTGTCTGTGTGTGGTCATAACACAGGAAGAGCACATGGTAAAGACATCAGACAGCAGGATATACTTCTATACTATAGTGTTATCTTTTCAGAAGTAATCTCATAACCAAGTACTCAGATGTTGTACTTGAGTAAAAGTAGAAGTACTCAGATCTTGTACTTGAGTAAAAGTAAAAGTACTCAGATCTTGTACTTGAGTAAAAGTAGAAGTACTCAGGTCTTGTACTTGAGTAAAAGTAGAAGTACTCAGATCTTGTACTTGAGTAAAAGTAGAAGTACTCAGGTCTTGTACTTGAGTAAAAGTAGAAGTACTCAGATCTTGTACTTGAGTAAAAGTAGAAGTACTCAGATCTTGTACTTGAGTAAACGTAGAAGTACTCAGGTCTTGTGCTTGAGTAGAAGTACTCAGATCTTGTACTTGAGTAAAAGTAGAAGTACTCAGATCTTGTACTTGAGTAAAAGTAGAAGTACTCAGGTCTTGTACTTGAGTAAAAGTAGAAGTACTCAGATCTTGTACTTGAGTAAAAGTAGAAGTACTCAGATCTTGTACTTGAGTAAAAGTAGAAGTACTCAGGTCTTGTACTTGAGTAAAAGTAGAAGTACTCAGGTCTTGTGCTTGAGTATAAGTACTCAGATCTTGTACTTGAGTAAAAGTAGAAGTACTCAGATCTTGTACTTGAGTAAAAGTAGAAGTACTCAGGTCTTGTACTTGAGTAAAAGTAGAAGTACTCAGATATTGTACTTGAGTAAAAGTAGAAGTACTCAGATCTTGTACTTTAGTAAAAGTAGAAGTACTCAGGTCTTGTACTTGAGTAAAAGTAGAAGTACTCAGATCTTGTACTTGAGTAAAAGTAGAAGTACCAGAGTGTAGGAATACTCTGTTACAGTAAAAGTCCTGCATTCAAAATGTTCCTCAAGTGAAAGTAGAAAAGTATTCTCATCAAAATATAGTGAAAGACAGTAAAAGTAGTCGTTGTGCAGATTGGTCCATTTCAGAATAATATATATGATATGTTTTATAATGATTGATCATGAAAGTGTTCTCAAAGCTGGTGAAGGTGCAGCTAGTTTGAAGTACTTTGTATACTGCAGGGTAGCTGGTGGATTTACTCCAGGTGGAACTAAAGTAACTAAAGGTATTACATATATTTAAATGTATAGTTATATCATCCTCATAGCAGATGTTACAACAACATCTCCTGTCTCTTTAAACTGAGCTGGAAACAGATTTATTTTTAAAGCGGTCGTGTCGCGTTTGAAATGAAATGTTTTAACGAGTCGTCCTCCTCCTTCCTGTCAACACTCAGAAACACTGTTGTTTCACAATAACCCGACACACAAACAGGATGTCAGGTCAGAGGTCGCTGATATTAGGAGAAGACAAGTAGTTAATCTTCTCAGCAGGAGAGAAAGTAAAATGCACTTTCCAGACAAGACAAAGGAGCGAGTAAACATCCAGAAACCATTAGTGAGATAGCAGAAATATTTATAAATAAAGTCAGAGGTCAAGATCCCAAAGTCACACACTGTCGGGATCCACTGAACAATTCCTTTTTACCTATTGGACATTTAAATAACACACTTTGTCAAAACAGCCTTTAATAAGAGGACTCTTTAAAGTAGAGACACTACATACTGATATACACCTGAACATCAGCAGGAGAGGACTCTTTAAAGTAGAGACACTACATACTGATATACACCTGAACATCAGCAGGAGAGGACTCTTTAAAGTAGAGACACTACATACTGATATACACCTGAACATCAGCAGGAGAGGACTCTTTAAAGTAGAGACACTACATACTGATATACACCTGAACATCAGCAGGAGAGGACTCTTTAAAGTAGAGACACTACATACTGATATACACCTGAACATCAGCAGGAGAGGACTCTTTAAAGTAGAGACACTACATACTGATATACACCTGAAACATCAGCTGGAGAGCACTCTTTAAAGTAGAGGCACTACATACTGATATACACCTGAACATCAGCAGGAGAGCACTCTTAAAGTAGAGACACTACATACTGATATACACCTGAACATCAGCAGGAGAGGACTCTTTAAAGTAGAGACACTACATACTGATATACACCTGAACATCAGCAGGAGAGGACTCTTTAAAGTAGAGACACGACATACTGATATACACCTGAACATCAGCAGGAGAGGACTCTTTAAAGTAGAGACTACATACTGATATACACCTGAACATCAGCAGGAGAGGACTCTTTAAAGTAGAGACACTACATACTGATATACACCTGAACATCAGCAGGAGAGGACTCTTTAAAGTAGAGACACTACATACTGATATACACCTGAACATCAGCAGGAGAGGACTCTTTAAAGTAGAGACACTACATACTGATATACACCTGAACATCAGCAGGAGAGGACTCTTTAAAGTAGAGACACTACATACTGATATACACCTGAACATCAGCAGGAGAGGACTCTTAAAGTAGAGACACTACATACTGATATACACCTGAACATCAGCAGGAGAGGACTCTTTAAAGTAGAGACACTACATACTGACATACACCTGAACATCAGCAGGAGAGGACTCTTTAAAGTAGAGACACTACATACTGATATACACCTGAACATCAGCAGGAGAGGACTCTTTAAAGTAGAGACACTACATACTGATATACACCTGAACATCAGCAGGAGAGGACTCTTTAAAGTAGAGACACTACATACTGATATATACCTGAACATCAACAGGAGAGGACTCTTTAAAGTAGAGACAGTACTGATATATACCTGAACATCAGCAGGAGAGGACTCTTTAAAGTAGAGACACTACATACTGATATACACCTGAACATCAGCAGGAGAGTACTCTTTAAAGTAGAGACACTACATACTGATATATACCTGAACATCAGCAGGAGAGGACTCTTTAAAGTAGAGACAGTACTGATATATACCTGAACATCAGCAGGAGAGGACTCTTTAAAGTAGAGACAGTACTGATATACACCTGAACATCAGCAGGAGAGGACTCTTTAAAGTAGAGACACTACATACTGATATACACCTAAACATCAGCAGGAGAGGACTCTTTAAAGTAGAGACACTACATACCGATATACACCTGAACATCAGAGGAGAGGACTCTTTAAAGTAGAGACACTACATACTGATATACACCTGAACATCAGCAGGAGAGGACTCTTTAAAGTAGATACACTACATACTGATATACACCTGAACATCAGCAGGAGAGGACTCTTTAAAGTAGAGACATTACACACTGATATACACCTGAACATCAGCAGGAGAGGACTCTTTAAAGTAGAGACATTACACACTGATATACACCTGAACATCAGCAGGAGAGGACTCTTTAAAGTAGAGACATTACACACTGATATACACCTGAACATCAGCAGGAGAGGACTCTTTAAAGTAGAGACACTACATACTGATATACACCTGAACATCAGCAGGAGAGGACTCTTTAAAGTAGAGACACTACATACTGATATACACCTGGATATCAGCAGGAGAGGACTCTTTAAAGTAGAGACACTACATACTGATATACACCTGAACATCAGCAGGAGAGGACTCTTTAAAGTAGAGACATTACACACTGATATACACCTGAACATCAGCAGGAGAGGACTCTTTAAAGTAGAGACATTACACACTGATATACACCTGAACATCAGCAGGAGAGGACTCTTTAAAGTAGAGACATTACACACTGATATACACCTGAACATCAGCAGGAGAGGACTCTTTAAAGTAGAGACATTACACACTGATATACACCTGGACATCAGCAGGAGAGGACTCTTTAAAGTAGAGACATTACACACTGATATACACCTGAACATCAGCAGGAGAGGACTCTTTAAAGTAGAGACACTACATACTGATATACACCTGAACATCAGCAGGAGAGGACTCTTTAAAGTAGAGACATTACACACTGATATACACCTGAACATCAGCAGGAGAGGACTCTTTAAAGTAGAGACACTAGGTACATACTGATAAACACCTGAACATCAGCAGGAGAGGACTCTTTAAAGTAGAGACATTACACACTGATATACACCTGAACATCAGCAGGAGAGGACTCTTTAAAGTAGAGATATTACACACTGATATACACCTGAACATCAGCAGGAGAGGACTCTTTAAAGTAGAGACATTACACACTGATATACACCTGAACATCAGCAGGAGAGGACTCTTTAAAGTAGAGACACTACATACTGATATACACCTGAACATCAGCAGGAGAGGACTCTTTAAAGTAGAGACACTACATACTGATATACACCTGGATATCAGCAGGAGAGGACTCTTTAAAGTAGAGACACTACACACTGATATACACCTGAACATCAGCAGGAGAGGACTCTTTAAAGTAGAGACATTACACACTGATATACACCTGAACATCAGCAGGAGAGGACTCTTTAAAGTAGAGACATTACACACTGATATACACCTGAACATCAGCAGGAGAGGACTCTTTAAAGTAGAGACATTACACACTGATATACACCTGAACATCAGCAGGAGAGGACTCTTTAAAGTAGAGACATTACACACTGATATACACCTGGACATCAGCAGGAGAGGACTCTTTAAAGTAGAGACATTACACACTGATATACACCTGAACATCAGCAGGAGAGGACTCTTTAAAGTAGAGACACTACATACTGATATACACCTGAACATCAGCAGGAGAGGACTCTTTAAAGTAGAGACATTACACACTGATATACACCTGAACATCAGCAGGAGAGGACTCTTTAAAGTAGAGACACTAGGTACATACTGATAAACACCTGAACATCAGCAGGAGAGGACTCTTTAAAGTAGAGACATTACACACTGATATACACCTGAACATCAGCAGGAGAGGACTCTTTAAAGTAGAGATATTACACACTGATATACACCTGAACATCAGCAGGAGAGGACTCTTTAAAGTAGAGATATTACACACTGATATATACCTACAAATAAGAAAACGATGTCCTCTTTGATCACAGATGACAGTCGGTGGGAAAACACTGATGATCAACAGTACATGGAGATTACATAAGAGCTTAGTATTACAAAAGTTAGTTTCTCAAGAAACTGAAGGGAATTTAATTCACAGTTACACCTTTCTCAGTAGCTTGCCATGCGCAATAACACACAGTTAAACCTGTTTAAAGAACGGCCATTAGACAGTCTGAGGACAGAGGGTCTAAGGACAGAGGGTCTGAGGACAGAGGGTCTGAGGACAGAGGGTCTAAGGACAGAGGGTCTAAGGACAGAGGTTCTGAGGACAGAGGGTCTAAGGACAGAGGGTCTGAGGACAGAGGGTCTAAGGACAGAGGGTCTGAGGACAGAGGGTCTGAGGACAGAGGGTCTAAGGACAGAGGGTCTAAGGACAGAGGGTCTGAGGACAGAGGGTCTGAGGACAGAGGGTCTGAGGACAGAGGGTCTAAGGACAGAGGGTCTAAGGACAGAGGGTCTGAGGACAGAGGGTCTGAGGACAGAGGGTCTAAGGACAGAGGGTCTAAGGACAGAGGGTCTGTGGACAGAGGGTCTGAGGACAGAGGGTCTAAGGACAGAGGGTCTGAGGACAGAGGGTCTGAGGACAGAGGGTCTAAGACAGAGGGTCTGAGGACAGAGGGTCTGAGGACAGAGGGTCTGAGGACAGGGGTCTAAGGACAGAGGGTCTAAGGACAGAGGGTCTAAGGACAGAGGGTCTGAGGACAGAGGGTCTGAGGACAGAGGGTCTAAGGACGAGGGTCTAAGGACAGAGGGTCTAAGGTAAGGACAGAGGGTCTGAGGACAGAGGGTCTGAGGACAGAGGGTCTAAGGACAGAGGGTCTAAGGACAGAGGGTCTGTGGACAGAGGGTCTGAGGACAGAGGGTCTAAGGACAGAGGGTCTGAGGACAGAGGGTCTGAGGACAGAGGGTCTAAGGACAGAGGGTCTGAGGACAGAGGGTCTGAGGACAGAGGGTCTGAGGACAGAGGGTCTAAGGACAGAGGGTCTAAGGACAGAGGGTCTGAGGACAGAGGGTCTGAGGACAGAGGGTCTGAGGACAGAGGGTCTAAGGACAGAGGGTCTAAGGACAGAGGGTCTGAGGACAGAGGGTCTGAGGACAGAGGGTCTAAGGACAGAGGGTCTAAGGACAGAGGGTCTGAGGACAGAGGGTCTAAGGACAGAGGGTCTAAGGACAGAGGGTCTGAGGACAGAGGGTCTAAGGACAGAGGGTCTGAGGACAGAGGGTCTGAGGACAGAGGGTCTAAGGACAGAGTGTCTAAGGACAGAGGGTCTAAGGACAGAGGGTCTGAGGACAGAGGGTCTGAGGACAGAGGGTCTAAGGACAGAGGGTCTAAGGACAGAGGGTCTGAGGACAGAGGGTCTAAGGACAGAGGGTCTAAGGACAGAGGGTCTGAGGACAGAGGGTCTAAGGACAGAGGGTCTGAGGACAGAGGGTCTAAGGACAGAGGGTCTAAGGACAGAGGGTCTGAGGACAGAGGGTCTAAGGACAGAGGGTCTGAGGACAGAGGGTCTGAGGACAGAGGGTCTAAGGACAGAGGGTCTAAGGACAGAGGGTCTAAGGACAGAGGGTCTGAGGACAGAGGGTCTGAGGACAGAGGGTCTAAGGACAGAGGGTCTGAGGACAGAGGGTCTAAGGACAGAGGGTCTGAGGACAGAGGGTCTAAGGACAGAGGGTCTGAGGACAGAGGGTCTAAGGACAGAGGGTCACACACATTTGTGATATTTGGCTATATAAATAAACATTGATTGATTGATTGATTGATTGATTGATTGAGTGATTGATTGATTGAGTGATTGATTGAGTGATTGATTGATTGAGTGATTGATTGATTGGTTGATTGATTGATTGATTGATTGATTGAGTGATTGATTGGTTGATTGATTGAGTGATTGATTGATTGATTGGTTGATTGATTGATTGATTGATTGATTGAAATGCTGCTCCAAAAACAAGTGAAAGAATATTGAAAACAAGCTTCCACTTGAAATAAGTACAGACATCTGCTAATAGAACAAATGGAAATTAGCTTGGCAAGATTCCTTGAAATAGACGGGTGCTCTTGTGATCATCTGGAGAACTCATTTTGAACAATGTTGGATCAGAATCAGGACATGTTGTGTTTCAATACGAGCCAAACATCTTCTGTGTTCTGATTAGTCGGTGATTTTCTAATAAATGTGTAAAAGAAATATGTGTTTAATCTGAGACACAACTCAAAATAAGATGTTTTGACTCAACAAGATGAGGCATCGTCTAAAAACAAGACCCGATATCTCACTGCAGAGTCACGTCTGAAGTAATGGTGTCTTACATCAGAGACGGATAGATATTAGACGCATATACTGGGCATTGTGGGCAAGATTTAGAGTTTTGGTCGTACAATGTAAACTTAACGCAATAAGACTCTTTCCATTTCCTAAAGTGAGCATTTCAAGGAGAAGGTAGACTCCAGGTCTGCAGAAACGTTTGGTCTAAAGCACTGGTTCTCAACTGGTCGGGCCTCGGGACCCACTTTTTACTTGGTCAATAAATCGCGACCCAACATTTTGAAGCACTCAAATCTATTCAACAAAAAATCGTGCTGTAATATATACGCTTTTCAGCATACAATATTAATAAAAGTGAAGTACAGTGCATATATCCCTTATATCCCTTCACAGAACTAAAGTATGCTTTTAAAAAGGTTTATGAGATGATGGAATCAAAGCTGAACTATATAAAAGGCACACATGCTGAAAACCCAACCCCAGCTGGGGGGGGGGGGGGATTCTCCCCCAGGAGATTTTTAGAAATACTAACATAAACTATGCATTCTGGTACACTCTGAGAAGAAAATAAATAAATCTATTACTACCCGACATATTAATAATATTTTATGCCATTGTTTGTTTTTCACTTTGTTCTGACATCTTGCTGCTCCTCACAGAGAGAAGAGCAAAGAGGAGTCTGTGTGACTTACTTTAAATTGTGGGTAAGGGTAGATAGCCCCCATTGTTCTGTGACCTGTCAGTCATCAAACCGGGGGTCATATTTCATTATGTGTTCATTGTATCTGAAGTTGTACCCATGGATGTATAAAGAAGAGTTCTACAGCAAAGTTATTCTCCGGCACAATCTTGATTCTGATTGGCCAGAAGACTCGAAAAAATATCAGCAAAGACGTTTTATTGAGAAGATGATCACTAGGTGACAGAAGTTTTCAAAGCCGTTTATGGTCTCCGGTACTTCCAGTCCAACGCCGACTGCATGCACAGCGTTAGAAAATCGGGCCTTCAAAATAAAAGTTGGACTTTTTCTCCCCAAAAAAATAAAAATAATTCCAATTTTTTTTTCTTCACTCACACATCCGCGACCCACTCGAAACGGGTCCGCGACCCACTCGAAACGGGTCCGCTACCCACTCGAAACGGTTCCGCGACCCACTCGAAACGGGTCCGCGACCCACTCGAAACGGGTCCGCGACCCACTCGAAACGGGTCCGCGACCCACCAGTTGAGAACTACTGGTCTTAACGACGTCTTATCTGAGGTCAGAGAGAAGGAATCCAGAGGGGACGTTTCTCAGCGTTTACAACCATCTGCTCACCTCCCGACAAACAGATGATCAAACAACATTTCTATTCGGGGAACGCTTTCAAACAGAGGAGGATTTTTCTGTGGAACCGGTTTGTTTACCGTTAATCTGACTTCAAAGGCTTGACGTTAAAAAAAGAGATTACGGAGGAGTTTGGGTTTTAAGCACACAAACAAAGATACAAGCCAGCCATTTTAAAATAAATTCACTTTGTAAATCAGGTAGTAATCTATATTTACATCTTTAGGGTATCTACTGTAACATTGTAGTTTATTTTGTGTAGCCACAGATTTACAGTTTTTATTCCTGTTTTTCCTGCTTTTTCTCACATAGTTCTTGAGAAGCTGCCTTTTTACAACCTGTTTAGAAACGCGTCGATAGTGAGTGCTTTAAAATGTAATCAGTAGTGATAATGGAAGACATCAGGAGTTGCTTTGTGACTAAGGCAATATATTCATAATGTAGTTTAAACTAGGCGAGGCAAGATTATTTATAAAGCAGATTTCAACGCAAAGAAATTAAAAGTGCTTTACAGAAAATATAACAGCATAGTGTGTATAAAGTCAAAGAGACATTTACTAACGTCTTAAAACGACCACAAAGAGACACAAAACTGCTGCCAAGAGACAATTAATCACCTAAACAGAAACAAATGACAATAAGACACAAAACTGCCACAAAAGAATGAATGAGATTCAAAACAGCTGCAAAGACACAGAAAATGAAACAAACACACAATAAATCACCTAAAAAGCCAACAATGATTACAAAAAGAGACAGAATTAACACAAAAAGACATCACAACTGCTACAAGGACAGACCAACAACTAATATGAGATGCAAAGAGACAGAAAATGACAAAAAGAGACAAAACCACTTAAAGGTCCCACGGCCATTTCTACTGATCATAGTTCCATCGTTGAGGTCGACTAGAATAGATTCACTTTGTTCAATGTTCCAAACTCACATTGGTTTCTCACAGCATCTCTGTAGAGTCTGTGTATTCACTCTCTGTGCTACACGGCTTGTTGGAGCTCCTGCCCCCACCCCCCCCTCCCTGTGAGCCCAGTGGCCGTCTGCGAGACAGCGAAACCCAGCCCGACACCCGCAGTCTGGCTGGGAGTTTGTGTGTGTGCTCACTCACCGACTCACAGCCTCGCCGCGTCCCACCGTCTCAGGGAGGAGAAAGTGGCGGAGCTGCAGCTGAGTGTGTGTGTGTGTGTGTGTGTGTGTGTGTGTGTGTGTGTGTGTGTGTGTGTGTGTGTGTGTGTGTGTGTAGGTCTAGCATACTATACTTGTAGGGACCTAAATCTGTTTACATAGTCACGTGTGGGGACTGGCTTCCCTTATGGGACAAATTGGAGGTCCCCATAAGGGGAATCATTAATTTTAGGGTGAAGACTTGGTTTAGGGTTAGGTTAAGGGTAAGCATGTGTTGGTTATGGTTAAGGTTAGGATAAGTCTCCAGGAAATGCATGTGAGTCAATGTAATGTCCCTGAAGTGATGTATACATGGTGTGTGTGTGTGTGTGTGTGTGTGTGTGTGTGTGTGTGGTGTGTGTGTGTGTGTGTGTGTGTGTGTGGTGGCTCCGCGGAGTGGTACAGGCACGTCACTGTACCCAGGAAGAAAAAGAGAGATCTCCAACGAGGCGTTCTGGGGCAGCACAGACAGGTGCTGAGGGAACATCACACACTGAGGGAACATCACACACTGAGGGAACGTCACACACTGAGGGAACGTCACACACTGAGGGAACGTCACACACTGAGGGAACGTCACACACTGAGGGAACGTCGCACACTGAGGGAACATCGCACACTGAGGGAACATCGCACACTGAGGGAACATCGCACACTGAGGGAACATCGCACACTGAGGGAACGTCGCACACTGAGGGAACGTAGCACACTGAGGGAACATCGCACACTAGGGGACATCGCACACTGATGGGAACGTCGCACACTGAGGGAACGTCACACACTGAGGGAACGTCACACACTGAGGGAACGTCACACACTGAGGGAACATCACACACTGAGGGGACATCACACACTGAGGGGACATCACCCCACTGAGGGGACATCACTCTATTGTAATTATTTATAGGCTTTTTCGATCAAAAATGTTCGGGTCGGTCAGGGGGTGCTTGGCTGAGAAAATGTTTCAAAGGGGGAACATGACTGAAAGAGTTTGAGAAGCAGTGCTTTAGAGCAGTGGTTCTCAAATGGGGTACGCGGTCCCCTAGGGGTACGTTGGGTACTGCAGGGGGTACGTGAGATGTATTTTATGTTAATAAAAAAAAATATATATATAGATAGATCAATATACCAATTTTAGGAAAAGTAAGGAAGTTTGAGCAGTGTGGGTTTTATATTAATAGACCAGAGTTACACATATTTCAAAATGCGAAGTGTAATAACTGCAGTGGCCTCCCTGTCAGAATGACAAAGATCCTCAGTGAAGCTCAAGCCCATGTTTCACTACATTGTAATTACAACCTTATTAAAAAGATCATATTTCAAAGCAACTAATGTCGTCTCTGTGTTATTGCATGATGTTAAAATTGGTTTTCCATGAATTTAGTGATGTATTGTAAACATTTGAAATGTAGCATTTAAGTGTTTCTCAGTTACAAGGTTGTTGTTTTAATAAATCAGACACTGATGGTGCAGCGCTGTGCTGTACCTCTTTATATACTGTAGGCTTTTCTTCCCTAACAAATAGTTTTTGCGCTGATCAGGGGGGGACTTGGCTGAATTTTTGTTTTCAAGGGGGTTCATGACTGAAAAGAATTTGAGAAGCAGTGCTTTAGAGTATGCTCAGCAGTGCATAGCTGGGTGGTCAAACCATCCAGTATTATGAAGTGTTTCTGTAGTTCTGAGTGCAGTTCTTCATTTAGCAGAGACATGTGTTTAGTGTTCTGAGAAACTGAGCAATTAGAAAAATAATGTGTGTTAGCAATCGAGAAAAAGTGTGAAGGCTGATACGAGAAGCAACACTGCTTCAAAGAGACCGGAAATTACCGTCAGATCAAAATGTTTATTCTTCAGAAAATACGAGTGTGTTTTTCCAGTGGTTTAGTTCACTGTCATTTAACATCTGGATCTCTGACGGAGGGTCCGGTTCCAAAGTAACGCATCATTTCTTACAAATCAAGTATCACACACTGGGGTTTTTCCAAAAAGAACCAAATATTTACCGAGCCTTACGAGCACAGATGTGAACTAACATAAACAACGTGTTTACAGTCATACGATCTGCAGTTTCTCACTATGTGTCTGGGATCTGGTTCCTGAGGGTTTCAATCTGACTTCCTGGATGTGACTTTTCAACAACTGCAAGATTTAGGAGTTTCAGAGTTCCTTTAATCGTGAGGGGGGAAGTACACAGTTACAGCAGCGAGCCAAAGATAGCTCGGTATGAGAAGGAAACATACAAATATTCCAAATTACACAATTACACAAAATACAAACACACGTCCAGTAACAGTTTTGGCGATATAGCGCGATAGTGCGCTTGCAGAAAAACAACCAAATGACGACATAGAAACACAAAACTGCTACAAAGAGACATAAACAACTAAAATGAGATGCAAAACTGCTGAGAAGAGGCAGACAATGAGACGACTGCAAGACCCAGAACCATTATAAGAAGACAACAAATGATTACTAAGAGACATCAAACTGCTGCAAAGACACATCAAAGACTAGAATTAGATGCCAACACATTAACTGTAGATATTTTCCATTTGTAGTTTGAGCTTGATGACATGATGGAGCTCAGAGGGACAAGCAGCAACCAGGAAAAGACTCAAAAGGACCACAACAATTATTAAAAGACAAAAATAAAAGAATAAAATGACTTCCAATACAACGACAAAGACACCAGTTTAAAAACAGCCAGGAATTAAAGGTGGAAGTATATATTAAAAAGCTATTTACGACAGCATTAAAACAACAGTGTCAAGCCGCCACCAAACCACACATTAAACTAAAGGAACCAGCTGTTTGGGAAATGAGAGAAGTAGAAAGTACAGGTATTTGGGTTCAACATGTAAGAAGTAGAAAGTACAGGTATTTGAGTTCAACATGTGAGAAGTAGAAAGTACAGGTATTTGTGTTCAACATGTGAGAAGTAGAAAGTACAGGTATTTGGGTTCAACATGTAAGAAGTAGAAAGTACAGGTATTTGAGTTCAACATGTAAGAAGTAGAAAGTACAGGTATTTGTGTTCAACATGTAAGAAGTAGAAAAGTACACAGGTATTTGAGTTCAACATGTAAGAAGTATAAAGTACAGGTATTTGAGTTCAACATGTAGAAGTAGAAAGTACAGGTATTTGAGTTCAACATGTGAGAAGTAGAAAGTACAGGTATTTGAGTTCAACATGTGAGAAGTAGAAAGTACAGGTATTTGAGTTCAACATGTAAGAAGTAGAAAGTACAGGTATTTGTGTTCAACATGTAAGAAGTAGAAAGTACAGGTATTTGTGTTCAACATGTGAGAAGTAGAAAGTACAGGTATTTGGGTTCAACATGTAAGAAGTAGAAAGTACAGGTATTTGAGTTCAACATGTACAGAAGTAGAAAGTACAGGTATTTGTGTTCAACATGTAAGAAGTAGAAAGTACAGGTATTTGTGTTCAAGGTGTAAGAAGTAGAAAGTACAAGGTATTTGGGTTCAACATGAGAGAAGTAGAAAGTACAGGTATTTGTGTTCAACATTGTAAGAAGTAGAAAGTACAGGTATTTGAGTTCAACATGTAAGAAGTAAAATTAAGAAAGCTACAGGTATTTGAGTTCAACATGTGAGAAGTAGAAAGTACAGGTATTATGAGTTCAATATGTAAGAAGTAGAAAGTACAGGTATTGTGTTCAAGGTGTAGAAGTAGAAAGTACAGGTATTTGGGTTCAACATGTAAGAAGTCGAAAGTACAGGTATTTGTGTTCACATGTAAGAAGTAGAAAGTACAGGTTATTTGAGTTCAACATGTAAGAAGTAGAAAGTACAGGTATTTGTGTTCAACATGTAAGAAGTAGAAAGTACAGGTATTTGAGTTCAACATGTAAGAAGTAGAAAGTACAGGTATTTGGGTTCAAACATGTAAGAAGTAGAAAGTACAGGTATTTGAGTTCAACATGTAAGAAGTAGAAAGTACAGGTATTTGAGTTCAACATGTAAGAAGTAGAAAGTACAGGTATTTGGGTTCAACATGTAAGAAGTAGAAAGTAACAGGTATTTGTGTTCAACATGTGAGAAGTAGAAAGTACAGGTATTTGAGTTCAACATGTGAGAAGTAGAAAGTACAGGTATTTGAGTTCAACATGTGAGAAGTAGAAAGTACAGGTATTTGAGTTCAACATGTGAGAAGTAGAAAGTACAGGTATTTGGGTTCAACATGTAAGAAGTAGAAAGTACAGGTATTTGAGTTCAACAGGTAAGAAGTAGAAAGTACAGGTATTTGTGTTCAACATGTAAGAAGTAGAAAGTACAGGTATTTGGGTTCAACATGTAAGAAGTAGAAAGTACAGGTATTTGGGTTCAACATGAGAGAAGTAGAAAGTACAGGTATTTGTGTTCAACATGTAAGAAGTAGAAAGTACAGGTATTTGAGTTCAACATGTAAGAAGTAGAAAGTACAGGTATTTGAGTTCAACATGTGAGAAGTAGAAAGTACAGGTATTTGAGTTCAATATGTAAGAAGTAGAAAGTACAGGTATTTGTGTTCAGGTGTAAGAAGTAGAAAGTACAGGTATTGGGTTCAACATGTAGAAGTAGAAAGTACAGGTATTTGAGTTCAACATGTAAGAAGTAGAAAGTACAGGTATTTGGGTTCAACATGTAAGAAGTAGAAAGTACAGGTATTTGTGTTCAAAGTGTAAGAAGTAGAAAGTACAGGTATTTGTGTTCAACATGTAAGAAGTAGAAAGTACAGGTATTTGTGTTCAACATGAGAGAAGTAGAAAGTACAGGTATTTGTGTTCAAAGTGTAAGAAGTAGAAAGTACAGGTATTTGAGTTCAACATGTAAGAAGTAGAAAGTACAGGTATTTGAGTTCAACATGTGAGAAGTAGAAAGTACAGGTATTTGTGTTCAACATGTGAGAAGTAGAAGTACAGGTATTTGGGTGTCAACATGTAAGAAGTAGAAAGTACAGGTATTTGAGTTCACATGTGAGAAGTAGAAAGTACAGGGTATTTGTGTTCAACATGTGAGAAGTAGAAAGTACAGGTATTTGGGTTCAACATGGAGAGAAGTAGAAAGTACAGGTATTTGTGTTCAACATGTGAGAAGTAGAAAAGTACAGGTATTTGTGTTTCAACATGTAGAAGTAGAAAGTACAGGTATTTGAGTTCAACATGTAAGAAGTAGAAAGTACAGGTATTTGTGTTCAACATGTAAGAAGTAGAAAGTACAGGTATTTGAGTTCAACATGTAAGAAGTATAAAGTACAGGTATTTGAGTTCAACATGTAAGAAGTAGCAAGTACAGGTATTTGAGTTCAACATGTAGAAGTAGAAAGTACAGGTATTTGGTATTTCAACATGTGAGAAGTAGAAAGTACAGGTATTTGAGTTCAACATGTGGAGAAGTAGAAAGTACAGGTATTGAGTTCAACATTAAGAAGTAGAAAGTAATAGGTATTTGAGTTCAACATGTAAGAAGTAGAAAGTACAGGTATTTGTGTTCAACATGTAAGAAGTAGAAAGTACAGGTATTTGTGTTCAACATGTAAGAAGTAGAAAGTACAGGTATTTGAGTTCAACATGTAAGAAGTAAGAAAGTACAGGTATTTGTGTTCAACATGTAAGAAGTAGAAAGTACAGGTATTTGTGTTCAAGGTGTAAGAAGTAGAAAGTACAGGTATTTGGGTTCAACATGAGAGAAGTAGAAAGTACAGGTATTTGTGTTCAACATGTAAGAAGTAGAAAGTACAGGTATTTGAGTTCAACATGTAAGAAGTAGAAAGTACAGGTATTTGAGTTCAACATGTGAGAAGTAGAAAGTACAGGTATTTGAGTTCACATGTGAGAAGTAGAAAGTACAGGTATTTGAGTTCAATATGTAAGAAGTAGAAAGTACAGGTATTTGTGTTCAAGGTGTAAGAAGTAGAAAGTACAGGTATTTGGGTTCAACATGTAAGAAGTAGAAAGTACAGGTATTTGTGTTCAACATGTAAGAAGTAGAAGTACAGGTATTTGAGTTCAACATGTAAGAAGTAGAAAGTACAGGTATTTGTGTTCAACATGTAAGAAGTAGAAAGTATAGGTATTTGAGTTCAACATGTAAGAAGTAGAAAGTACAGGTATTTGGGTTCAACATGTAAGAAGTAGAAAGTACAGGTATTTGTGTTCAACATGTGAGAAGTAGAAAGTACAGGTATTTGAGTTCAACATGTGAGAAGTAGAAAGTACAGGTATTTGGGGTTCAACATGTGAGAAGTAGAAAGTACAGGTATTTGGGTTCAACATGTGAGAAGTAGAAAGTACAGGTATTTGAGTTCAACATGTGAGAAGTAGAAAGTACAGGTATTTGAGTTCAACATGTGAGAAGTAGAAAGTACAGGTATTTGAGTTCAACATGTGAGAAGTAGAAAGTACAGGTATTTGAGTTCAACATGTAAGAAGTAGAAAGTACAGGTATTTGAGTTCAACATGTGAGAAGTAGAAAGTACAGGTATTTGAGTTCAACATGTGAGAAGTAGAAAGTACAGGTATTTGGGTTCAACATGTAAGAAGTAGAAAGTACAGGTATTTGTGTTCAACATGTGAGAAGTAGAAAGTACAGGTATTTGAGTTCAACATGTGAGAAGTAGAAAGTACAGGTATTTGGGTTCAACATGTGAGAAGTAGAAAGTACAGGTATTTGGGTTCAACATGTGAGAAGTAGAAAGTACAGGTATTTGAGTTCAACATGTGAGAAGTAGAAAGTACAGGTATTTGAGTTCAACATGTGAGAAGTAGAAAGTACAGGTATTTGGGTTCAACATGTAAGAAGTAGAAAGTACAGGTATTTGAGTTCAACATGTAAGAAGTAGAAAGTACAGGTATTTGTGTCAACATGTAAGAAGTAGAAAGTACAGGTATTTGGGTTCAACATGTAAGAAGTAGAAAGTACAGGTATTTGGGTTCAACATGAGAGAAGTAGAAAGTACAGGTATTTGTGTTCAACATGTAAGAAGTAGAAAGTACAGGTATTTGAGTTCAACATGTGAGAAGTAGAAAGTACAGGTATTTGAGTTCAATATGTAAGAAGTAGAAAGTACAGGTATTTGTGTTCAAGGTGTAAGAAGTAGAAAGTACAGGTATTTGGGTTCAACATGTAAGAAGTAGAAAGTACAGGTATTTGAGTTCAACATGTAAGAAGTAGAAAGTACAGGTATTTGGGTTCAACATGTAAGAAGTAGAAAGTACAGGTATTTGTGTTCAAAGTGTAAGAAGTAGAAAGTACAGGTATTTGTGTTCAACATGTAAGAAGTAGAAAGTACAGGTATTTGTGTTCAACATGAGAGAAGTAGAAAGTACAGGTATTTGAGTTCAACATGTAAGAAGTAGAAAGTACAGGTATTTGAGTTCAACATGTGAAGAAGTAGAAAGTACAGGTATTTGTGTTCAACATGTGAGAAGTAGAAAGTACAGGTATTTGGGTTCAACATGTAAGAAGTAGAAAGTACAGGTATTTGAGTTCAACATGTGAGAAGTAGAAAGTAGCAGGTATTTGTGTTCAACATGTGAGAAGTAGAAAGTACAGGTATTTGGGTTCAACATGTAAGAAGTAGAAAGTACAGGTATTTGAGTTCAACATGTAAGAAGTAGAAAGTACAGGTATTTGTGTTCAACATGTAAGAAGTAGAAAGTACAGGTATTTGAGTTCAACATGTAGAAGTATAAAGTACAGGTATTTGAGTTCAACATGTAAGAAGTAGAAAGTACAGGTATTTGAGTTCAACATGTGAGAAGTAGAAAGTACAGGTATTTGGGTTCAACATGTGAGAAGTAGAAAGTACAGGTATTTGAGTTCAACATGTGAGAAGTAGAAAGTACAGGTATTTGAGTTCAACATGTAAGAAGTAGAAAGTACAGGTATTTGTGTTCAACATGTAAGAAGTAGAAAGTACAGGTATTTGTGTTCAACATGTGAGAAGTAGAAAGTACAGGTATTTGAGTTCAACATGTAAGAAGTAGAAAGTACAGGTATTTGGGTTCACATGTAAGAAGTAGAAAGTAACAGGTATTTGAGTTCAACATGTAAGAAGTAGAAAGTACAGGTATTTGTGTTCAAACATGTAAGAAGTAGAAAGTACAGGTATTTGTGTTCAAGGTGTAAGAAGTAGAAAGTACAGGTATTTGGTTCAACATGAGAGAAGTAAAAAGTACAGGTATTTGTGTTCAACATGGTAAGAAGTAGAAAGTACAGGTATTTGAGTTCAACATGTAAGAAGTAGAAAGTACAGGTATTTGAGTTCAACATGTGAGAAGTAGAAAGTACGGTATTTGAGTTCAATATGTAAAGAAGTAGAAAGTACAGGTATTTGTGTTCAAGGTGTAAGAAGTAGAAAGTAACAGGTATTTGGGTTCAAACATGTAAGAAGTAGAAAGCACAGGTATTTGTGTTCAAATGTAAGAAGTAGAAAGTACAGGTATTTGAGTTCAACATGTAAGAAGTAGAAAGTACAGGTATGTGTTCAACATGTAAGAAGTAGAAAGTACAGGTATTTGAGTTCAACATGTAAGAAGTAGAAAGTACAGGTATTTGGGTTCAACATGTAAGAAGAGAAAGTACAGGTATTTGTGTTCAACATGTGAGAAGAGAAAGTACAGGTATTTGGGTTCAACATGTAAGAAGTAGAAAGTACAGGTATTTGGGTTCAACATGTAAGAAGTAGAAAGTACAGGTATTTGTGTTCAACATGTGAGAAGTAGAAAGTACAGGTATTGAGTTCAACATGTGAGAAGTAGAAAGTACAGGTATTGGGTTCAACATGTGAGAAGTAGAAAGTACAGGTATTTGGGTTCAAATGTAAGAAGGAAGAAAGTACAGGTATTTGAGTTCAACATGTTAGAAGTAGAAAGTACAGGTATTGAGTTCAACATGTGAGAAGTAGAAAGTACAGGTATTTGGGTTCAACATGTAAGAAGTAGAAAGTACAGGTATTTGGTTCAACATGAAGAAGTAGAAAGTACAGGTATTTGTGTCAACAATAAGAAGAGTAGAAAGTACAGGTATTTGAGTTCAACATGTAAGAAGTAGAAAGTACAGGTATTTGGTCAACATGAGAAGTAGAAAGTACAGGTATTTGTGTTCAACATGTAAGAAGTAGAAAGTACAGGTATTTGAGTTCAACATGTAAGAAGTAGAAAGTACAGGTATTTGAGTTCAACATGTGAGAAGTAGAAAGTACAGGTATTTGAGTTCAATATGTAAGAAGTAGAAAGTACAGGTATTTGGTTCAATGTAAGAAGTAGAAAGTACAGGTATTTGGGTTCAACATGTAAGAAGTAGAAAGTACAGGTATTTGAGTTCAACATGTAAGAAGTAGAAAGTACAGGTATTTGAGTTCAATATGTAAGAAGTAGAAAGTACAGGTATTTGGGTTCAACATGTAAGAAGTAGAAAGGTACAAGGTATGTGTGTTTAAAATGTAAGAATAGAAAGTACAGGTATTGTGTTCAACAGGTATAGAAGTAGAAAGTACAGGTATTTGTTTTCAACATGTAAGAAGTAGAAAGTACAGGTATTTGAGTTCAACATGTAAGAAGTAGAAAGTACAGGTATTTGAGTTCAACATGTAGAAGTAGAAAGTACAGGTATTTGAGTTCACCATGTAAGAAGTAGAAAGTACAGGTATTTGAGTTCAACATGTAAGAAGTAGAAGTACAGGTATTTGTGTTCAACATGTAGAGAAGTAGAAAGTACAGGTATTTGAGTTCAACATGGAGAGAAGTAGAAGTACAGGTATTGAGTTCAACATGTAAGAAGTAGAAAGTACAGGTATTTGAGTTCAACATGTAAGAAGTAGAAAGTACAGGTATTTGTGTTCAACATGTAAGAAGTAGAAAGTTACAGGTATTGAGTTCAACATGTAAGAAGTAGAAAGTACCAGGTATTTGTCAACATGTAGAAGTAGAAAAGTACAGGTATTGAGTTCAACATGTAGAAGTAGAAAGTACAGGTATTGTGTTCAACATGTGAGAAGTTAGAAAGTACAGGTATTTGAGTTCAACAGAGAGAAGTAGAAAGTACAGGTATTTGAGTTCAACATGTAAGAAGTAGAAAGTACAAGTATTTGTGTTCAACATGTGAGAAGTAGAAAGTACAGGTATTGTGTTCAACATGTAAGAAGTAGAAAGTACAGGTATTGAGTTCAACATGTAAGAAGTAGAAAGTACATTATTGAGTTCAACATGTAAGAAGTAGAAAGTACAGGTATTTGGTGTTCAACATGAAGAAGTAGAAAGTACAGGTATTTGTGTTCAACATGTGAGAAGTAGAAAGTACAGGTATTTGAGTTCAACATGAGAGAAGTAGAAAGTACAGGTATTTGAGTTCAACATGAGAGAAGTAGAAAGTACAGGTATTTGAGTTCAACATGTAAGAAGTAGAAAGTTCAGGTATTTGAGTTCAACATCTAAGAAGTAGAAAGTACAGGTATTTGTGTTCAACATGTGAGAAGTAGAAAGTACAGGTATTTGAGTTCAACATGAGTGAAGTAGAAAGTACAGGTATTTGTGTTCAACATGTAAGAAGTAGAAAGTACAGGTATTTGTGTTCAACATGTAAGAAGTAGAAAGTACAGGTATTTGAGTTCAACATGAGAGAAGTAGAAAGTACAGGTATTGAGTTCAACATGAAGAAGTAGAAAGTTCCAGGTATTTGAGTTCAACATAAGAAGTAGAAAGTACAGGTATTTGTGTTCAACATGTGAGAAGTAGAAAGTACAGGTATTGAGTTCAACATGAGTGAAGTAGAAAGTACAGTATTTGTGTCAACATTGAGAAGTAGAAAGTACAGGTATTTGTGTTCAACATGTAAGAAGTAGAAAGTACAGGTATTTGAGTTCAACATGTAAAAAGTAGAAAGTACAGGTATTTGTGTTCAACATGTAAGAAGTAGAAAGTACAGGTATTTGAGTTCAACATGTGAGAAGTAGAAAGTACATATTTGTTCATGTAAGAAGTCTACAGG
>NW_022990798.1:0-45000 GCF_902827175.1 Gymnodraco acuticeps
CATTTAGTTGTAGTTGTAGCCCCCTCTCCAGCGCGTCCTGTTTGAATGATGCAAGTAAACACAGCTGATAGCCGCGGTGAAACTCGAGCGATTAGAGCATAGCGAATATTCGCATCGCGTCCGGTGTGAACGCAGCATTATGGCCTGTGGGATGAAACATTACTGCACCATTCATGTTATTCACAGGCTAATCATATCCTGTCCTGTCTTTGTGTAATCTAACACGACGGGATGGACAGAAGCACGAGGTCCAAACACCAGATAAAGTCAAGCGGCGCTCTCTAAAGAGGACGAATAATCCACAAAGAGAAGTAATCAAAGACCTCTGGCTCACCTCGACGTGCCGCAATCACTCAAACACTTTCCTGCCGTTTTGTTCTTCATTCATGTCCGACTTTCTTCCCCGACTGTTTGAGTGACAGGTGAGATTAAGCACCCTTTGAACTCTGTCTGGTGATTGGAGGAGCAGTCTAAATTGAAGCAGTGTTATTTCATGCCGCCTTGCTGAGTCAACGAGAAAATGGGAGCAGGGGGCGTCTCCTCTCTGAATGAATAAATAGCTTTTTCAGAAGGGAAAGGTGTGGAGCCAGATCTAAAATGAATTATTGAACAATAATGAGAATTGTAAAGGCAAAAGGGGAAAAATTAGATTTAAAATGTTTTGGCGCAGCATCTCGGCTTTCGTTTAATCTCTTAGAGAAACAGAAATATGACCTGGGAAATAATTCAAATGAGACAAACATTGATGAAAAGGTTTTTCTCGGTCCAAGCTTAAACAAATACGAGCCTCGCAGAATAGAGGATGATTTAAGAAGGAAATGCATCCATATTTCATAGTAAAACACCAAGGGCGTTCATAAATCTTAATGTTAGGGACTTTGAATGACCCTTTGTTAATGCACTGGCCTGTTAAATTGATTTGAATAAAATGTAACTTTCATATGACATTCTCTAATTAGAAATGACTAGAAAAATGTGATATTTCACCTGAATTTCAGTCAAGATCACAAATGATAATGACAGAGTATTTCAGAGAATACAGATGCAGCTCTCACAGGAATAACGTCACACTTCATGCATCTGGAGATTATTAAAATGCTTTTGAATGTCTGTAATTCAAAGGAGGTTCAGTGAGTACACAGTATTTACATATTTGGTTATTAGATTTCAATTAAACAAACACATTTAATCCAGGAATGAAATATATAAAACCCGATCTGAAACTGATTATCATTTTAAAATAGTTTTCACCAAATCAAGTAATACTGCACGCATCAAATATACTTTCTGATACAGCGGGTAGAAATACGTTTGTTTCCCTAGAGGGTTACTGCCTCTATCTAAGTTAACCTTTTAACATTTTAAAGTCCTGACATTACCCACTGATGTTCAACATTCATGAAAAACACTTCTTTTGGATAAAACCTATTGTGTGTTGCTGAGAAATCAAACCACACAATATCCGTGTTTGGCCAATTACCCAAGACATGATGAAACATATGCAAGTAAGCAAAGAACACTTTGGTAATAGTTGTTTTTAACAGCATGTGGTGTGGATTCTTTTTAAAGAAATCCCCTCTGAGTGGAGGATTGTGGGAGACTAGATGCAGTGTGACAGCTTGCTTCACATGCTGTCTGCTCACAGACAAAACTAATCAGTCAGGACCAACAGCGCAACATCTGTATTTGTTTGTTCATTTACATTTCACCATGTGTGTGATGTTTTCAGGAGCCCTGCTGGGCAAACACACACACATACTTGTCTTTACCACTTGTGAGGACTGCTTATAGACTTATATATATTGATGTCAGCTAAAGGGAAAATGTGCCACACTTTCCACATCAAAGTCTGTTTACAGGTCCCGAGGAGTACTACTGAATATGAGGAGAAACAAGTTGTTATAAGTCTATTGTGGCTCCAGAGGGAGCTGTGTGTTATCGGAAACATTTGTATAAATTGTGTCATACAAGCATGTACATTGTGTAAGTTAATTTTGAGTAAAAATGGCAATAAAGCAGCGCATCCTTTAGGCCAGGGCTGACGCATGATTAACAAGTTGCTACCACACAGTGTTGTGCAGTTCAGGTGTTGTTTCACTTAATTTACAGCAATTTATCTGTTATTTATTGCCCGGAAATGTCGTTTTGAGATGTTGTTGTACTTTGGTCGATCCTCTTTTGTCACTGTTCATACCAAAAAAACAATATAGCGACGGCTACAATGCCAAAGTTCAAACCCGTAGACCACAAACGAATGTGTGACATATACAGTCTCTGGTTTTGACAAGACAGAATAATGTGTGGTATGAAAAGGAAGATATGTTTGGTATATACAGCTACTATATGTCTGAATTACTTGATTTTGGTACTGTTATTTTAACCGTAGCTACTATATGTCTTAATTACTTGATTTTGGTACTGTTATTTTAACCGTAGCTACTATATGTCTTAATTACTTGATTTTGGTACTGTTATTTTAACCGTAGCTACTATATGTCTTAATTACTTGAAACAAACTACTTCATAAAAAGTGTTTTCCAATTACATCCGAGCCAAACGTTTTGATAGCGGTTCTAAACGGCTACGCTCAAGGCAAAAAGTGTAACAACCTGGCGTCTGAACAAAGGGACGAGAAGTGGTGAGTAGTGTGCATGAGGATAATAGGACACTTTTTACGCCCAGATTCTCCTCAAATATATCATGGTGTTAATTGTAACCACAAAAAGTGACAAATAAATGTGTGAAGCGTGAGAAATGAAAAGTATACGAGCTAAAATAAAGCAAACATCGCGCCATTGTTGTGTGAAGTAGATGCTGGCCAGATTATCAGATCGTAGTGTGGTTGGTTTTAGACAATCCAACCTGCACTTTGAAGCAAACCCAACCAAAACCCAACCCCTAGATAGATAGATAGATAGATAGATAGATAGATTAATAGATATATATATATATATAAATATATAGATGGATAGATAGATTAATAGATATATAAATATATATATATATATATACATATAGATAGATAGATAGATAGATAGATAGATTAATAGATATATATATATATATATATATATATACATATAGATAGATAGATAGATAGATTAATAGATATATATATATATATATATATATATATATATACATATAGATAGATAGATACATAGTACTTTATTGATCCCAATTGGGAAATGTTTGCATTGCAGCAGCATAAAAAACAAGGCAGAGAAATTAAGACACTAGAAATAAACAGTCCAAAATATTTCTGAAATATAAATAAAATAGCATTAAAAAGTTAAAAACAAATATATAAACATGTGGAAAATATACATGTGGAAATACAAATGTCAGTAACAAATATAATGCAGGATATTATTGTGCAAGAAATTGATTATTCAATATTAAAAACCCAGTCAATGTCACCCTTTATTGGCCCCTTGACCAACCTATGACCCTAAAGTCAACCTTACTAATGCCTGAATTTGGTCGATAGGATGTGTATGGTTCCCACCCTCATAGAAATGTCAACATGACCCACATTGACCCTTCTGGTGATTCCCCATTAACTCCCTATTTGGAAGACAATTTGGGGCAAATAGGGTAGCCGCAAACATACACACACACAACCCTAAACCTGCACAAAACCAAAGTTTAATACCTTAAATAAATAGTTAACATTGTGGGCACTTCTGAGTTGGCAGGCAAGACCTTGCAATATGACCTGCATTATAATTACCACACACACACCACACACACACACACACACACACACACACACACACACACACACACACACACACACACACACACACACACACACACACACACACACACACACACACACACACACACACACACACACACAGTTACTGTTTATGTGTACACTTGGGATTTTCCTGCAGCAAACTAAGTATTCTTACTGTCAGCCTGCTGGAGCTTTGGAGAATTGGGGCTTGGTTGTGTTGTTCAGAAGACAAATCCCTTGTCTTTTTTTTTTGCAAGATTAAAGAGTGATGCTAATACCTTGTCAAACTACATTCTCTGAGCTGTTTGCTCGAAGCGAAGCATTGATACTTTTCACAAACGTGTAACTCTCTTCTTCGGTCAGCAGACAGATTTTGATAAAGCTTATAGTTAGGGCTGATTAGATTCAGCCCCTAGTTTAGCTGCTATAGGCTTACCCCCAGTTTCCACTGGGTCCGTCTGCGCCGCGCTGCGCCGCGTTACGGCTGCGCCGCGTTACGGCTGCGCCGCGGTTTTCATCCGACCTCCTCTAGCGCCATAACCCACCGGACGCGTCCCAGAAGCGTTTCAGAAGCGTAGCGTCGTGCGTGCAGGCTCGCAGTTTTGTTATTGATTCGGGCATCCTGGACATTTGTACTTCTACAATAAAGTAAGATCTTACTTTATTGTGAAATGCAAGTTTACTGAACAGTTTTTAACGACTTTCACAAGATGTTAAACTACTGAATGGCTCTGTACTGTACCTACAAGTATTAATTAACTTTAAAACATTAATATGTAGTTGTTGCCTTCCACTCCACACACTGCAGCGACTAAAAACCAGGCCTTGTCCTTTCTGATGTTGTCCTTGTAGCATTGGTTACATCATATAAAATAGTGTGTTTTTCCACTTCCATGATGAAAACCTCGTCGTCCATTGTGCATATCGTAGTGGAGGTGTTGTGATGAAGGAGGGGGGTCTGCTAAATTAGTATATGTGGGGGATGGGCCTGGCCCGGATGCTCACCTTTCCACTTCCTGCGAAGGGGGGCTGCCTGCCCGACCTTATGTTAGCAAAAATAAGATTCATCCTAATTTTAGAGAAGCGCTGCGCCGAGCCGCTTCTGGGACGCGTCTGAGCCGTAACGCGCCGCGTGTGGTGGAATAGCACCCATTGACTAGAGTGGCCGCAATCCTGACGACCGCCGCGGCGCAGCCGTAACACGCCGCAGCGCGGTGCAGACGGACCCGGTGGAAACTGGGGGTTAGACTGTCGGGGGACACCTTACTTCTTCCTTCTCTCTGTCTGTACCTGTGTACTCATGTTCCGACTAACCCAGCTTCCCCACATTTATTTTTGGTGTCTATCTACACCGGGATCCTGAGTCATGGCTGATCCTGAGTCTTGATCTGAGTTCTAGACTTTGAGTCGTGGCTGAACCTGTCTCTGCGGTCCTGCCTGACTCTCATAACTACTTCCCTGATGGCTCCCACAGGATTGTTGACATCCTCGTGGATTCATCTTATTATTATAGACACATGCATTTCCAAACATTTGGACTACCTATGTTGCAAATGTATTATCTTTTCAATGTACACACGGCATCTATTGCACGTCTGTCCGTCCTGGGAGAGGGATCCCTCCTCTGTTGCTCTCCCTGAGGTTTCTCCCATGTTTCCCTTTAAACTGTGGGTTTTCTCCGGAAGTTTTTCCTTGTACAATGTGAGGGTCTAAGGACAGAGGGTGTCGTATTGTCATACTGATATTCTGTACAAACTGTGAAGTCCACTGAGACAAATGTAACATTTGTGATATTGGGCTATATAAATAAACATTGATTGATTGATTGATTGATTGATTGATGTACTGAAAATACTACAGTGTGATATATACATAAGTAGTATAACACATTCATTCATGGAGGCTCTAGCTGCAGAAAAGGCACAGGATCCTACAAATCATTAGGAATAGGAATATACTAATTTATTTAGGAATATAATAATAATAGATTTATTTTGTAAGCGCTTTTATAGGTGCTCAAAGTCGCTTTACAGAGATAGTGAAAAGAAAAGAACAACAAATCATTTTAGTTGAAGTCAAATTAAAATCAAGCAATACGAAAACAATCACACATTAAAAGCCAGATTGAAGAGGTGAGTTTGTGTGAGTTATAGAGAATAGAGAATATAATAATGTATTCATATAAATAGTTATCACCGCAATAAACCGTATCTAATTTTGTCTTAATTTACTTTATTTAATTTCATATTCTGTTCTTGTACATATCCCATCAATCTACATGTACTGTATATAGACTTGTTGCACTGTTTTGCATTTTTAATATATGTTGCATTGTTGGAGCAGCTCAGGTCAGAAGAATTTCATTGCCAGTTCTACACTGTAGTTTTGTGCATATGACAAGAAAACCTTTGGATCGTTTGCATATTTGATATATCTGGAGACCATGAATGATATTTCAGTAAAAGCCTCATGTGTCAGCCTGCTGGTGGTGGTAGAGGAACGTCAGGGAATCAACAGTAGGATGTATCCTCTGAGGACCATGACAATCAAAATCTGATGGCAGTCCATTCAAAAGATTGGAAATATTAGTTTGGAGCCAATTTGGTGGATGGAGTGTCAGACAGATGAATATTTCACCTCCAAGGCTCATCATCCCCCGTTATGACAGATGTCCCAGATGCCTCGGAGGTGAATTTAGTAAATTGGAGAAAACTGATTTGGATTTTATGCATTCATATCGCAGCTCTGGGTTCTGTGGCGAAGAGGTGATATATAGAAAGTGGAAATGAGAATGTGGAAAAAAACATCAAATCCTCACGAACTCATATAAAGAAAGACACGTCCCAGCCTTTAATTTGAACATCAACGACATGGGAACTTGACTATACAGCTAATTAAAAGCTAAAAAGCCCCCTCCCCCCCAAAAAAAAACAATAGACACATGTAGAATAATAATAACGATAACAAATAAATACTTCACACACAAACAACAAGATGAAATTGAGAAAATGTGGAAATAAACAAAGACACTTTAGGACATAAATCATTGTGAACTAGCGGAGTAATGACGTGGGGGAGGGGTTTAACAGACAAATAAGATACGATAACACAAGAGGTACTTTATTGATCCCGAATTGGGAAATGATTGCGTTGCAGCAGCATCAAAAACAACAACACAAAACAAGGCATTGCATTTAAGTAGATATACACAATGCTAGAATTAAAATATCTCAAAATTGAATTAAAGCAGCATTAAAAAGTAGAATATACAGTAGACCGTGACATTCTGAAGAAGTGGTCTTTAATTACATGTTTTATGTCACGGTTAGTTGGAAGCAATAATATTAAGTTGAACCTATTTAAACTTAAGATTATTGCTTTCAACTAGCCTAAAAACAGAAACTGTGTGTGATCTGTTGACATAATTCACTTAACCCTTGTCTTCGTTTCCCCCCCTTACTTTGGCGTTCGCGGTCAAATTTGACCGGTCCTGTTTTAACTGCTATTACATTAACACAAAAACCATTCATCATCACCAAATGTCATTTAACACCCTTTCAAACTGTACATATTGTATCAGACTGGTATACATGAAAAACTGCAGTAAATAAGAATAGACATTGAACATGTACTGCGTGTGCCAGGTGTGATCCATGTGGGGGGATGGGCACATAAGAGCGGGAAATGTGTCAAATTGTTCTGTGTGTGTGTGTGTGTTTGTGTGTGATTCACAAGGGGGGATTGGGCACATAAGGGGGACACACACATCTAGAGTATGTGTGTGTGTGTGTGTGTGTGTGGCCTATAGCATTACTATACTTGTGGGGACCTACATCTGTTTACATAGTCACGTGTGGGGACTCGCCTCCCTTATGGGGACAAATTGGAGGTCCCCATGAGGGGAATCATTAATTTTAGGGTGAATACTTGGTTAGGTTTAGGGTTAGGCATGTGTTGGTTATGGTTAAGGTTAGGATAAGTCTCCAGGAAATACATGTAAGTCAATGTAATGTCCCCTGAAGTGATGTATACATGGTATGTGTGTGTGTGTGTGTTATCTGATCCGGATGGTTACTAATTCCTTTTCTTTATGGCGGTCATTTTTGACCGGGAACACCATGGGTGTTACAAAGTTGACTAAATCATCCAAAGTCAAGTGGTGATCAGCAATTTTATAAATGTCTACTGTGAAGGATATCTTAAACCTTAATGCAATCGAATGTAAAACAAAAAAGTTATGATTGATGAAAGCAGTAAATCGGTCAGATTTGACCCGAAGACAACAGGAGGGTTAATTGAAGTGAATGCTTGAGTTTTTTCAGTGTATGGAGGAAACATAGTTGATGATGAAACTGCAACTAACTCTAATAATGTCACCTGAATTCAATCTTAATTACCATCCCTGAACACCCTTATTTGTCTTGTATATATCAATCAGCCATATGTCATTTAAAAGTGGCAGTTTGAATGATGAAAACGACAGTATTTCTTTAATTTTCCAGTTGATAATTACCGCCACAGCATCTGGCGAACACAGTCCCTAATAGCTGTTGTTTCACTGGTTGCTGCACAATATGCAGAATATTGAATTATGATTTGATTGTTATTTCCACTGTAGCATTAATAAGTAGTCAGCTGTTCTCCGTTTGAACAGCAGGCGGATCAGAGCAGCAGAGTGTTTGAGCGCGTATATACCTCTGAAACAAAGCTTCCCGTCTCATCCCTACAGTAGAGCGGAGCCGGAAGAGCAGGAGTCATACAAGCACAACGAAGACATATGTTTCTGTCAGACTGCGTTAGGTTTGATTCTCGGGGAACGCAGATGCCATTAGAAGTAGATGTCACAACATTCCTGGATGAATCGGTTAGGGCTGCAACAATCTGCTGACTTCCATCCATCACTGGCCTCTGGAAACAGATCCACTGAACGCCTTATTTCACTCCTCCAGACGCTGAGTTGGAGGTCTGGATTCGTACCTTTTCTTTTCCTGCTTTTCATGCATGACTTCTCCCCTTTTTTTTAAATTCTGATTTTAAGCCGTACCAGCGTTTTTCTTTTATCTCATACATCTTTCTGTCGTTAATGATTAAAGGAGGAAGACATTTAGAGTAACATCTTTCCAGAGGATGGTGCACACTGAGAAATAATCTGACATGACTTCTGTTCACTGCTGACTGGATAGCGTACGCCAGGGATGTCCAAACTTATTTTACTGAGGGCCACATACAGAAAGATATACGAAGGGCTGGGCCGCTCCCTAGAGGAGAGGTTTATTGCCTCATAAGTTCAGTTATGAGTCAGCAAAATTAATCAAATGTGAGCAAATTATTCTTGATACTTGAAGAATCAGATCTCCAGAAGGTTTCATTTATTTAGATGACAGCTCGTCCCTTAAAACAGAAGCTTCAGATTGCTTATCATAAGTGCAAATAGGAAGGGTATATTTCAAGCTTGTTATGTAGATAAGTAATTGGGCTTTTTTCTTGTCAACTTAAATCTGTTGGAAAATGTTTTCAACTTAAAAAACTGTGCTTACTAAAACATGAATACTGTGTAATATATGTGTACGTATATATTTAAAAAGTACAATATAAGACAAGCACAAGTTTAATTTGTGGGCTGTATTTCACTATACTTTTTTAATTAGCTGAGTGCCGATTCAAAATGGCTCGCAGGCCGCACTTGGCCCCCTGGCCGTAGTTTGGACACCCCTGGCGTACATGCTAGAAGCTTCTTTTCTCAGCTTATAATATTTGCTCTATATCCAATTATATTTAGATCAATTATTTGGAACAATTGGCAAGGGCAGCGCACTAAAAGTGTAACATAATGCAGGTGTGTTTACATCAAGAACTGGCACTGTTTAATTACAGACAGACCTTTAGCATCTTAAACCCTATGGTGAATGATTGGTTAGAGGTTTATTTAAAGAGGCATTCAAACAATGTTTTTTGGGGTTTTTCCTTTCCTGAAGTGTGTTATATAAGTGTGTGTGCATGTAAATGGTTACACTTGCGCTTCATTGGCTATTCATAATAATAATAATAATAATTTCAATTTATATAGCGCCTTTCACGAAACCCAAGGACGCTTTACAATGGGAAGTAACAAAACAAAAAGTAATAATAAAGAGACATAGGCTGAAGAAAACAAAAACAGGAACAGGTTGCTGAGTACTGTATATTAGTTGAGGCCAAAGGCCTGAGTGAACAGATGGTGTTTGAGGTGTTTTTTGAAGGTGTCCAGAGTGTCTGCATTCCTGATTGCACAGGGGAGAGAATTCCAGAGGGTGGGGGCTGCGACACTGAAGGCTCTGTTGCCAAATGTTTTCAGCTTGGAGCGCTGGATGGAGAGCAGCCCTTTGTCAGAGGACCGCAGGTGACGAGAGGGGTGTAGGGCTGAAGGAGGTCAGAGATGTATGGAGGGGCTAGGGAGTGGAGAGATTTGTAAGTTAGCAGGAGGAGTTTGTACTGGATGTGTGACTTGACCGGGAGCCAGTGAAGGTGGATGAGGGTAGGGGTGATGTGTTGCCAGGGCTTAGTGTGGGTGAGGAGCCTGGCTGCAGAGTTCTGGACGTACTGGAGCCTGTCCAGGGCTTTGCTGGTGACCCCGAACAGAACTCCATTGCAGTAGTCCAGACGAGAAGAGATGAAGGTATGAATTAATGTTTCTGCAACGGGGTCGGGGAGAGAGGGCCGGAGTCTGGAGATGTTTCGTAGGTGAAAGAAAGCAGTTTTGACAGTAGATCTGATGTGGGAGTTGAAGGTGAGGCTGGAGTCCAGAGTGACGCCCAGGCTGCGAACCTCAGGGGAAGGGTGGATGGAGCCGCCATCGATGGTGAGGAGCAGATCTCCAACCTTCCGGAGCAGTGTTTTTGGGGCCACAACCATGAGCTCTGTTATTGCATACTTGGCCCCTTTAAAACTCTGACTGTTCAAACCGACTGAACCTTTTGTAGAGATCCCAATATATGCAATATTTCAGGCTGAATTTTCATTAAATGATTCTGTAAAAACATCATGTAGCTTGAACTTTAACCCTGCTTTATGGGAAATTAAATGAGGATATAAAGGGGTTAATTGAGTATATTTGGCCATGTGTGAATTATGCCTTTTAAAACAGAGAGACCTACAAACATATTATGCCAGTAAAAGTTGTTATCCCATGTAAGATTGCCAACTTAATAACAATTAGTGTCACTCACTCAAATCAACCGTTGTAGTAGTTATAAGATAGATAGATAGAAAGATAGATAGATGGATATATGGATAGATAGAGAGAGAGAGATAGATAGATAGAAGGGTTGGATATAGTAGACAGTAGATAGATTGATAGATAGATTGATAGATAGATAGATAGATAAGTACTTTATTGATCCCAATTTGGAAATGTTTGCGTTGCAGTAGTATAAAAAACAAGGCAATGTACATAAGAGAAATGAAGACACTAGAAATAAACAGTCCAAAATATTACAGAAAAAGAATTGCACTCTGCGAGACGCTCTGTAAGGCCAGCAGGGTGGAGCTTGGTGCCCTTGATGATTCTTAAAAAAAGAAAGTGTTTTTTACTCACAGCAGGATAACAATGCTTCCTGGCAGATCAGTGTCCTGCTCTGGCTCACAACCCTCTGTGCAGACAGGTGATATGTGAGACTGTATCGAACAAAGCATCCCAGCAGGGACATCCAGAGGTCAGGAGATTTTGAAATTCAATGAATATGCCTCCACTTTTTCTGTCAAAATTTTATCAGAGCCCCGGCCACTTACTTTTACCTTAATTTGATGCTGAGTAGAGTGCATAGACAGCTACTTTAACCTCCAACAAATCCTCGAGAAAAGGCAAGAAAAAAAAGCTGAGTGCACTCCCTTGATTGTATCTGAGGCTGAATGGTTCGACGGCCTCTCCGTGATCCATGAGCCGAGCAACTTGAAAGGAAACATCAGAGAAATGACAAGGGTGGCGGGTAGATCCACACCATCGGAGCTTTTCAATGTGGAAGTGCAAAGTCTCAGTGTCAGAGAAATTACAGTTTCAGCGCAATTACATTACATATCATTTAGCCGACGCCTTTATCCAAAGCGACTTACAATAACAGCAAAACCCATTAAGAATGAAACGCCGAACAACAAGGAAAGTGCAGATTACATTACATGTTACTTGTTAAACGCTTTTATCCAAAGCGAGTTACTTACTCAATACTGTGGACAATCCCCACTGGAGCACTTTGGGGTGAAGTGTCTTCAGGGACACAACGACATGCTGACTGCAGTGGGGTTTGAACCCTGATCACAACACCAACACACTAGCACACTGCGCCACAGCCTCCCAGATATATTCACTTCAAGCAAGTCATACCATAGTAAGTGCTGGTGAATTAGTTACCAGGCCTAAATTAACTCAAAATGCTTGTTGACAGGTTAACTGCCAAGGTACAGTCGAAATAGATGCGTTTTCAGTTTGTGACGGAAGATATGCAGAGTTTCTGATACATCCTGATGTCAATGTGGAGCTCATTCTAACATTTAGGAGCCAGGATAGCAAACGGGTGTGTTTTAAACCGAGTATATGTTCCCACCAGACATTTGACAATTAATTGGGAAGTTTACAGAATTAAAAATGTGAGGAATTATTTCCCCATCAAGCTTGTGTTCAAAAAGACGAGCTTTAAAGGCAAACAATGACTTCATGAAAATCTCTTGTTAAGACATGAAAATCTTGTCGCTGTTGATGTCTGACCTTGAGTAAAAAAAGACCTTGTAAGAGTTGAAAATAAGGAGAGCTTTTTTTTTCAAGTAACAATCAATCTGACTGTGTTGAATGCGCCAATCTTTGGGGACTTTGTGGAGGCGTTGTGCCTTAGGTGTTTGCTGTCCTCTTTAAGGATTACAGAGGAGCAGGGTGCGAACTGGAGGGGAGCAGGGGGAGCTATAGCTCCCCTAGTGGTGACATGAGCTCCCCTGGGAACATGGTTTGTGAAATTTGGGGGGGAGCTCTCTAAAATACTGATATGATGACCAAATAAATTCCATTTTGGGCATGTTTTTTTTTCAAAGGTGTAAAATAAGTTAAATAAAATTATATTTAGAGTTTATGATTCATGAAAAAAGTGTCGCCTGCTTGCACGCTGCCCGCAGCTCCACCCACTACCCACTCACTCACAAGCTCGTTTAGTTAGCACTGCATGTTTACCAGGCATTGTTGCTGCTGCTGACATGTCGAAAAGAAAAAAACAACTTACCTTGGGCAATTTCTTTAAAAAGACAGCCAAACAACCTGATCAAGAAGACCAACCGAATGTAGCTGGTGGTAGCACATCGTACGTTGTGACTGCTGCTACAACAGAACCGAGAGAGGAGGGAGCTAACGTCAGTGCTAGTGCTAACTTGACAGCTAACGTTAATATTGTACATGGTTGGTGCCGCTGGCTGCTCTTATCGCGTGTGTTCGGCTCTGTGTGGGCTACAGCCATAATAGGCTATAGCCCATGTGAAACAATGTAGCCTGTTTGAGTCATTTTAAGTTGATTTAATTAAACAGTCAAACGTTACATTGGTGGTCCGTGGATTATTTATTATCAAGTTGATTGAAGTTTGCGTAGCCCATACATGCTCGGGAAATCTGTTGACATGAACATGATCCATCGGGACGTTTCATGTAAATGTAGACCTGTGGCAACACGTGTGCAACAGATTTTCTCTTTATAATAGGCCTATGTCTGTGCTGTTGCTATTAATGCACGGATCAGCATTTACCCCCCCCCCCCCCCCCCGCAAAAATAATAATAATCCCGGCTCCCCCGGAGACCGTGGTATAGTTCGCACACTGCAGAGGAGAGTTTGGATGGGTCCGTAATCCTCTCAGGTTCCTATGTGCCTCGGACCCAGGCCCGGACTGGCCATCGGGAGGACCAGGAGGTTTCCCGATGGCCTGGCCTGCTAAGTGGCCAGCTGGCCTGAGGAATCTTTTTTTTATGTATGTATTGTGAACGCAACGCTGCGCAAATGTGGATCTGACTCTGCCTCACAGAGGGTGACTGGCTGTCTACATGATGTGGCCTGCCGACATGGCCACTTTCATACAGATCATACACTAATGCCCTCGATTGGTCTCTGTGTCATTCAAGCTCGGGAGGGTGTGTGTATGTGTGGTGCAAGCGAGCGAGAGAGAGAGCGCGCGCACCGGTTACGTGTAGTGTTGTTGTTAGCATCTGGTGCTAGCTAGCTGCGCTAACGGATATAAGGAGCTGTTTCAACAACAAGGTGGAGGAGAGTCCTCTGCTGTCAGACTGAGAGACTGATAACTACAGCTCAGGTGAGGTAAAGGACTATTTAGGAGTGCTTAGATAGTTAACTTTGTCTAAGTTATCTCTGTGGGTCTCAAACGGTTTGGTCACCATTTATGTAAACACATATTTCCATTTGAGGGGGGAGTGAGATTAGTGAAATATGCATGAATAATACAAAAACAAATGTTAACTAGGTGAAAAAAGGTAAGATAAACTTTTAAAACTTGTTGAGAGCTAAAAACGAGTCTTTGCTGCTGCCTCAAAGAGGAGCAGGGGGAGAGGGGGGAGAGGGGGGAGAGGAGGGAGACAGGAGAGGCTGGTTCAGGAGCCCAGACACACTCACAACTATAAATGAACCAAAAATAAATAAATAAACAAGTTTCAATGTTTTTTCATATTGGATATGGTATGTTATTGGTTATGGCCATGTTCTTAGGATTTTATGATTATTTAAATGTATACAGTTCTGTTTCATATGGGTGTAGTCTCTTTATTTCCCCCTCAAAGTGCACCAGATTGATGCATTTAACTCCAACATTTAACAAACAAATCTTACTGGGGGGGCATGCCCCCGGACCCCCCTATAGGATTTGAGGTCCACCCCCACTTAAAATATGTTCACATGAACAGGTTCCTAAATAGATTTTCACATTTTTTTAAATAGTGACCCATGTCCATATGTTCATTTTTGGGTAGTAGATTTAAACTATAGGGCTATCACTATGGGCAGCAACGCTGTAAATATTGACAAATAAATCCAGCAAAATGGCACAAAAAAAAACTGGTAGTGGCCTGGCTGGGTGTATAATTCCCAGCCTGACTTATTGTCCCAGTCCGGCCCTGCTCGGACCAGTGGCAGAAACAAACAGCAGGGACGTGTCGTCAGAGCTGGCGCACAAAGTACAAAATAAACAATTGATCAGTGATATTTCTGTAGAGACACTATCGTCAAATGTGCAGACTCTTCCGTCACCCTGAGCTCGGGTCATAAGATTTTCAATGCCATTTCTACACAGTAGCTTTTGACATTAAAACCTTTGAATCTTGAATCATCCAGATAGCTTATTTGTTGTATGTTTAAAAGATATATAGGCTTGTGATAAAGCACAGAGGACTCATATCTGCCTGACTCTGGGAGGGGGGTTGTCTTGAGATAATGTAAATAACGCTGGCTCTCGAACCACGTTAGCTAGCTTAGTTCTTAATTTGAAGGAGAGACTTTATTTTCATTGTCCTGAACAATAGATGAATGGACTTCATCTACAAGTTAAGACTATGCAAAATATATTTTATTTGAGGTGAATGAGGATGCGAAGTGAAACTGCATTCGCCTAAACAACGTCTATTTACCAGTAGACCTTTGCCTGTGTTGTAAAGAACTCTGATATGAGATATGAAACTTACAGTTGCCTAATCATTGTGCAACCTTTCATTTGAATGAAAACTTGTCGCCGGATACTTTTTTTAAGGTAAATCAACTTCAAGGTACGAACAATGGACTCAGCCGAACCCAGCTGTGATGCATTGCGTTGGAGGCGTGGCTTAGGGAAAACAGAGTTTGCAGGCTGCATGGGATCAATGAAGGCGGAAGACCTAGAAAAGGATCCCGGTAGTTTCATCCATAACATTCATCTGGCTGCAACTTACAAATTATGAATCTAATATATCATATTCAATCACTGGCAGTGTTGGGACTAACGCGTTACTGCCGTTACTGTAACGCCGTTATTTTTGGCAGCAACTAGTGCTCTAACGCATTACTTTTTATATTCAGTAACCCAGTTACCGTTACTACATGGTGCGTTACTCCGTTACTGTGTTCTTTTTTTTTATATAGTCAACAGCCAGGCGAACAGAGATGAGAACTGTACTTAAGTACAGTACTTGAGTAAATGTACTTAGATACTTCCTGTGTCACATGCGGAGACGCGCTGTGGGCGTGTTTGTGTTGTTTACTAACAAGACTATCATGGCGACGGCGGAGCTCAAGTCTAGTTTCTCCACCTGGAGATATTCTCACTATTTCACTTTTGTCGAGCACAAAGAAAATAACGTTTTAGTTAAATGTAAGTTGTGTCTTGGCGGGTCAAAGATCCTATCTACTGCCCAAACCAGTAATTCAAATATCTTAAAACATCTGCAAAAACAACATGCTGGGACGAAGCTAGTAGCTAAGACCACAGAGACTCAGCCGACGCCACTCCACCTCCACCTAAGCAACAGCGGCTGGATTTTAACCGAGGGACTGCTAGCCAGGGAAAAGTCGATAAAGCCATTGCACGGTATGTTGTAGAACACATGCAGGCTATTGCTACAGTGGAGTCACCCGCTTTCAGAGAGCTAGTTAGCATGATAGCATGTCCGGGCGGCACACGGCATATGGGACGGAACACTTATTCCAACTACCTGGAGAAAGAATATACAAAAATGGAAAGCCAGCTAATATCGATGCAATCCAGATTGCATATAATGCATGTCAAGTTGATCAACAGATTGTATTATTCTCCAATGCAATAACAGTACTGAAATTAAGGCTATAAGGGCATTAATGGGAGACCTTTTGTCAAGTAACTAAAACGTTACTTTTCACAGTAACGCATTACTTTTTTGTGTAAGTAACTAGTAAAGTAACTGAGTTACTTTTGAAATGAAGTAACTAGTAATGGTAACTGGTTTTCAGTAACTAGCACAACACTGATCACTGGTACATAGACTCTAATTGCACTATTTCACTATTTTCCCATTTCTTTTGTATTTACTTGCACAATTTTTTCTGTTTCATTGTGTTGCACTGTTGGTGGAGATTTTCATCGACATAACTATACTGTAGCTATGTACGTTGAATTGACCTTGCCACACAAGGTCAATTGCCCCTCGTCACTCCTCTTGATGTCTATTCCAACTTGTCACTGTCCACTGCTGATCCCACACTTTCCCCCTTTCTTTCCGTTCTGAATGTGTCCAAGGAAGCTCATGTAATAAACAGGAGGCCTGCTGGTGTGTGACCTCGACTCGTGACCCCCTGCTGGGTTCAGGTGCTTCGGTGATTCATCGTCGTCTCAAATGTATTACAGGACACGTGGGAAGACCCTCGGGAACGTGCCTGGTTATTCCCTCTGTGTGTTTGGCTGTTCTGGGGTCAGCGACCGCCACTCCGCAGCAGGTGGACACAAGCTTGCTGTTTTTGTTTGCCTTCATTACAAATCTGATTGGATTTTCTGTTTATTTTCGGCCCAATTTTGTTTTTTATGATACTCGAAAATAAATGATTCAGCTGCATTTAGTGCATGCAATCAGTGCTCTGCAGAGAGAGGTCCCTGAGGTCATGTAAGGCTTTATGCAATATTGATGTTCAGCTCAGCATCTGGTGGAGGAAGTACCCAGATCCTTTATTGAAGCCAAAGTGATCGATTACAAGTGAAAGTTGTGCATTCAAAACTCATGTCAAAAATATAACATTATTTAAGAACATGGTTATTTTAACTACTAACTAAAGGTGTCGAAAAATGTTTGATTAAAAAGTGAAATGTCCCCCTTGACAAGTTTAAAAGTTTAGTATTGAATAGAACTATTCAAATTAAGTACCTCAAAGCAAAGTATATTGAAATGTACTTTGCACCTTTTGTTTTGACTTAAACCTCCACTCCAATATATTACAATTACGGCAACCATGCCAAGGTCAACGATGCATTCAGATGCTTCTTTCGATTTTTCAGATGTGATTTTCTTTACTCACTTTGCTGTGTTCACGAGCTCTAAGCTTTTGTCTTGAAGACAAGAATATGGAAACTCAAAAAAGAGGGTTGTTTTCACCTTATGTTTTCCAGTAAGGTTCCTCCGCTTGATTAAAACCTGTCCCCTAAATATAAACAGTTATTTATTGGCCGATGTTTTTTCAATAATGTCACGTTTCTTGTGTGCTTGTTAATTTGGCAGAGCAAAGGCTGTCCATGTGTTTGTCTTAGAATCAATATATTTTTACAGATAAGTCACACAACACCCATTCAAATGGAAAATGTTTTAAAGCTACATTCAGGAGGGATTTAGGAGGAAATCTAGATACAGGCAGTGACATTCAAACATAATTGAAAAGAAACCCCACTTAAATCCAATAATAAGAAACGTCCTACTTGTTCCATTTGTGATTACAATGCTGCATTGATTTGGAGTCACCTTGTCACATGTCATTGAAGCTATTGAAAAAATAAATAGTTAAAACAATGCTACATTTTCTATAAAATAACATTAAATCCTACCCGTGTCTGTACTACGTGTCCGTGGGAAAGTAAATGGGAAAAAAGTAACATTGGTTTAGAGCAGGGGTGTCAAACTCAAATACACAGTGGGCCAACATTTAAAAATGGGTGCTAGTCGAGGGCCGGACTGGTTCAATGTTTAGTGCAAAACGTATTGAAATGAACTTATTGCACATATTAAACCTGGAACTAACAAAGCTTTAATGATTGCCTATAAAAACAACATTAAATAATCGGTTGCATTCATTTCTTATGGCTCTATCTGCAGAGTCATTTCTTATGGCTCTATCTGCAGAGTCATTTCTTATGGATCTATCTGCAGAGTCATTTCTTATCTATCTGCAGAGTCATTTCTTATGGCTCTATCTGCAGAGTCATTTCTTATGGATCTATCTGCAGAGTCATTTCTTATGGCTCTATCTGCAGAGTCATTTCTTATGGCTCTATCTGCAGAGTCATTTCTTATCTATCTGCAGAGTCATTTCTTATGGCTCTATCTGCAGAGTCATTTCTTATGGATCTATCTGCAGAGTCATTTCTTATGGCTCTATCTGCAGAGTCATTTCTTATGGATCTATCTGCAGAGTCATTTCTTATGGATCTATCTACAGAGTCATTTCTTATTGTAACAGGACTGGGCAGATAAAGAGGAAAGTGGTAGTGCAGCAATCACGACAGAGGCAGTGTTCAAATCCAAAAAAAGGCTTTATTTCTATCAAACTCAACAATACCTTCCATTAAACAAAGGCTAACGTAGCCGAGCCGCTAACCGATTTACCAGCTTACCAAAACGTTTCCTCACACTGGGAGCCTCCTGCTCCCTCCATGTGCCACACACTTCTTCTTCTTTAGTATTTATTGGCGGTTGAAAAACCAACTTGTAGGTGCATTACCGCCACCAACTGGACTGGAGTGTGGACAAGAGACTATGCAGAAAACAATAAACAAAACAAAGAACCAAAACTCTAGATTATTTTAAATGTATCAATTTCTCTTAGAAACGTAATAATCTCACAATATATATTGCCTGATGTTTTCCCCAACAGCCCTGATAGCGACAAGTCATGGAATTTTGCTTTCTTCAGTGTGTGGAAAAGCACATTTCTCTGAGTACTATATTTCCTGCAAAGCAGTAAAACATGCTCAACAGTTTCTGGCTGGCTGCAGTGTATACACTTTCCGGTTGGATGCTTTCCTATTATACTTAAGTATGCTTGAGACCTGTATGACCTATTCTCATCCGAGAAATGACATTTTCCTCCCTTCTTTTAAACCCCACCTTCCTTCCATCCCCCACATACCTTTGAATGTTATAAAGATGTCTTCCTGTATCACTAAGGTCCCAATGTTCTTGCCATGTTGTTTGTGCATATTTCTGAATGAATGTTTGAACCTCCGCTTTGCTGAGTGGAACTTCTATGTCTATGTTCAAACTTCTGAGTGTTTGTTTGGCCAGAATATCCACCTGTTCATTTCCCTCCACACCAACATGAGCAGGAACCCAGATGAAACGAGTTGCTATGCCTTTGTTTTACATTTTATATCAAATTAGAAATATTTCATTTATGATGTCCGTTCTAGATGAAGATCTGCCTGATCGTATACTCGATAATGCTGAACAGCTGTCAGATGCAATTATACTATTATGTATTTATTTCTCCTCTATCCATTTCAATGCCCACAACTCTGTGGTGTATACTGACACATGGTCTGTTACCCTTTTCTTTATATGTGTATTACTCACTGGGATATACACTGCTGCCCCTGCACGCCCTGTCTCTGGATCTTTGGAACCATCTGTAAATATGATTGTTGAGTCTGAGTGATATCTTGCAAAATAATTCTGGACTATGCGCCATACTGGTAGTTCTTTCTTTTCCTTTAACTCCTCTCGTATATTGAGGTCTACACTTGGCAATGGGAACAACCAGGGTGGACTGGACGAGATTGGAACTGTGGGGCAGTATTTGATTCAAACCTAAACTTGCTGCTTTAACATCGCCAATCCATCCACAACTTGTTAAATGTGACTCGTTGTGCTCCCAGCAGTCTTTCAAAAATACTTTTCGCAGGATGACTATAACTATGCCCCTGAAGGTTTACCCAGTATGCCAACATTAACTTCACTCTTCTTATCCTTAAAGGCATTTCTCCCATTTCCACCTGTATTGCTGATACTGGAGATGTTTTAAAAGCTCCACTACATATTCTCAGGGCCTGAGCTTGTAGGACATCCAGCTTTTTAAGGTTTGATTCTGCCATGAACGCTACACACCCATAATCGAATACAGGTCTCATGAGTGCCCAATATATATTCAGAAGTGATGACCTACTCGCTCCCCACTCCTGTCCCGGCAAACACCGAAGTACATTGTTGACCTTTTTCCATTTATTTTGAACTTGTCCTATATGATTGCTCGATGTTAGCTTTCCGTCAAACCAAACACCAATACATCTTATTGTATTAACCTGTTCAAGAGGTTGCTCATACAATTTTAACGATATAGGAGCATTTTTATGCCGTTTTGTAAAGCAAATGACCTGCGTCTTACAGTAGCTACTGTCAGTTTGAATCCCCATTTATTTCTCCATTTCAACTATTGCAGCTTGTATTTTCTTTCCAACATGTGCTACATTGCGGCCTTTTGCCCACAAAGCCCCATCATCTGCATACAAAGATTTCCCCACACTTGGATGAACTTGATTAAAGATGTCATGTATCATTATATTGAACAGCAACGGACTACACACACTACCTTGCGGAGTACCATTTTCCACAGCATAAACACTTGAATATTCTGCACCTACTCTTACTTGTATTTTTCTGTCCAGTAAACAATTCATAACCCAATTATATGCTTTACCACCAATTCCCAATGATTTGAACTTGATTAGTAGTCCTTCCTTCCAGAGCATGTCATAAGCCTTTTCAATATCAAAGAAGACTGCAATCACTACTTCCTTGTTGGTCTGTGCTTTCCTGATGTCTGATTCTAAGCACAATATAGAATCCATTGTATGCCGACCCCTCTGGAACCCACTTTGATATGGGGACAACAGATCTTTACTTTCTAAGATATACGTTAACCTTTCTGGAACCATTCTCTCCATGATTTTGCATAAATGAGATGTCAGGGCAATAGGCGTAGCTAGATGGATCTGAAGGGTCTTTCCCTGGCTTCAGGATGGGCACTATTATCGCTTGTTTCCACTCTGAAGGAAGTTGGCCAGAATCCCACACCCTATTAAACAACCTTAACACAATGACTAGAGTGTTATCTGTCATGTGTTCCAACATTTTATAAAAAACACCATCTTTCCCAGGAGTGGTTTGGCGAGCACTAATAATTGCTCTTCTCAACTCAAACATACTAAAATGCAGGTCCAACTGATCTCCTAACGCTTCTACTCTATCCAATATTCTAGGGTTTTCCATGTGTATTATGTCTGCACTGCCTGGCTTCCTCTGTAAGGTTATCTGAACTATGAACTTTCCTAAATGTTTGAGCTAGAAGTTCCGCCTTTCCTAAATTTGTGACAGCCATTTTGTCCCCTCTGCTCAAAACTGGCAACTAATAATTCCTTCAAATTCCCCCCATTCTCCTAATCATGCCCCAAACATCTGCAAGCTGTACTTCTCTTCCAATACTATTGCAATATTGCCTCCAAAAAGTGCATTTTTGCGTTCTTATTGTTCTCCTCACTATAGCCTGGGCCCTTTTATACGGATTCAAAGCTTCCTGAGAATGGAGTTTTTTGAGTTGCCTGAATGCTTTATTTCTGTCTTTAATGGATTTACTACATTCACCACTCCACCAGGGTACACTCTTGGTGCGCCTAACTCCTGCACTTTCCGGAATTGTTTCTTTAGCTGAATGAATGATAACCTTAACCAGCTCATCATTGAATTTATTTATATCATCATTTTCCTCTTGAAGTGTTTTACATCTATTCGTACTTACAACTTGGAAAGCATCCCAATTTCCATCTAGGAATTTTCTTTTCCTTTTCAAACCTTATGTTGGTCCCAACTTTAGTCATTACCGGATAATGATCGCTGCCCACTGTAGTATGCTTTACCACATTCCATGTACTTATACCTGCTAAAGCATGTTTAGAGTTGGCGAGGTCCTGATAATTGATTCCGGTAAATTACTCTGACCTACTAATTGACCAGACCGAAGTTATTGAGTCTATGTAAGTTTACTGCTTGGCTCAGATCCACCAACGTCAGCAAGATCTCACCTCTACTAACCCCCCCGAAGAACCAGGTTCAATTAACTGCTGTTTCAATTCAGACAACTCTTTTTTAATCTGTTTAAGGGATCCCGAAGGATTTTGATATCAGTAAATGGAGTGTGCTCCTACCTAAGTGTGTGTGGCAGGGTGCAGTCTTACCTTTTAAGCAGGAGAGGAGTGCACAGGTTGTCTTTTAAGTTATCCCAGTCCAAAAGGTGGGATCAGTTTATTTGAAGAAAAATAGGTCCAAACTTAATACAGGGTTTTTACCTTCTCTCTTTACAACATTATAATCATACTAAAAAAAATGGTGCTGTGATCATGTTCAAATATGAAACTTTAATTCACAGTCTTACATTTATTACCAAAATGTTTAATTTCAACTGCCCAATTCAGTTGTGACATTTTAAAATTCTCCCGATAGAATTTAGAGATATTTCCTCATAAAAAGACCGGTGACAATAAAAAGCGCATTCAACTTTTCATTCACCAAATCAATTCACATCAGTTTCATACCTTTTTTCCGACACAGACGGCGGGTATAACATTAAAAAACCCATTCCTATCCGCATTAATTCGGAGGAAGGTCCTCACAGGTGGCGGTTCTAATATTCACAAACACATCTCTCATCAAATCATTCCACTCAGCCAACAACCAAGAAATTCGAGAGATATTTACCAAGTGTGAGAGGACCTTACCGAGAGCTATTAACCCAGCTCTGAAGGACAGAGTCTACCGGGAGAGATGTATACCAGGGGAAACCCCCCTCTCTCTAAAAAAAAACAGTCTCTTTATGCTCAAAAAACCGGATCGAAACCCCAAAAAACAAACACCTCCTCTATTCCCAACCAACATCTTCTATTGGCTATGGCCTAAGACACACCTTCCCATGTTTGTGTATAAAACAGGATATGAACAGACATATTCTATGTCTATGACATAACCAACTTTTTGACGCCTCAATGTTTTTCTCCTTAAGCCAGGAGCCCCCCTCCCTGTGAACTGCTGTCAGAGGAGAGGGAAAAAACGGCCTACTCTCTTATCAGAGACACCCATAATTCTTATAGGCCTTACACTCAACTTAACAAACCACTTGGTTTCGTTTATACTGTAACTATAGAAAAACCTAAAATATGAAGTATTTTCATTGTGGGTTATACAAGAATATAATTGATTATAACTAACTTTCGTTTTAAGTATTAAACATACTATGAAAACTCTCAACACCCTCTTTTCAAAACGCAAAGTTATCAAATAGCAACAGATCAAATTGTAAGCATACATACATATTCAAAAACCATCAAGAAGCATTCTCATTATGGGTTTATACAAGAATATGACTGATCATATATGATTTATAATTAACTTTCATTTTAAGTATTCACTTCATATGGAGATCTCAACAAGCACTAGATACAAATGTCAGATCGAGTTCTGTTTCTATATTCTTCATGCAATTATATCGTGTTCCTTCTCCAGTGTTAATGCACACGAGCCCGAGGTCATCTATACATTCCTCAACTACTGCACCATTTGCATCTGTGCTACTGCTTCTCCATAGCGAGTTATGTGAATTAAAATCCCCACACCATATTACTTTGTCTTGCAGTGAACCCCCAGCATCCTCTAATATACTTTGATCTAATTTCCCACATGGATTATAATAATTTACTATATATAGGTCCTCTATCATTCCATACCCTTATAACTATTGCTTCATGATCTGTACTTACATGCATAACTTTGTAACTTATACCACTCTGTATGAATGTTGCAACTCCTCCCCCTCTGCCAGAGTCCCTATCTCGTCTAACTGCAGTATATCCCTTCACAATAAAATCCAGTTGTGCTTTCAGCCATGTTTCCTGAATACAAAGAGCATTCCACTGCAGTACAATTAACACCATCAGGATGATCCAGTCCATGTCTGAGGTTGTTGGACGTCATCATTTAGGATATCTTTCACATTTTCCCCAGTGCATCCCTTTCACATCAAGGTACTTTTCAGCTGATTCGACAATTATTTAGATTCTTTCATTCCGGCTTGTAGTCTGCGCTGAACAGTTGATAATCTCTGCCATAAACAGTACAAACTCTCTTTTACTCACTATCAGAGTGTCCTCCTTCAACTTAACACAGTTGTGGACTTTTCCTGTTTCTTTGCTCTTATTGTTGTTTCCCCATTTTAACCTGCGTTCCTCCTGAAACCGTCTTCGCTGCCTCTGCATAGCTAACTCCCTGCGTCTCCCTGACTCGCTGCACCTCTTCTGCTTTCTTGCTAACCTCACATCCACGGTACGCTGAGCTATGCTCCCCTCCGCAATTGCAACATTTCAGCTTTGCCCCTTCTTCACATTTTCCGTATTCATGATCTCCACCACATCTGCCACACCTTTGTTTTCCCTTGCACACTGCCGCCACATGTCCAAATCTCTGACATTTAAAACATCTTAGCGGTGGTGGAACATACGGTCTCACATCATAACACATATATCCAATAAGTATCTTTTCCGGAAGCCTTTTTTCATCAAAGGTGATCAGAACCGAAAGACTATCTTCTTTAATCCCATTGCGGCTTGCTTTCATGCGTTTGACATCACTTATTTTTGCATTTGTTATATTCCCTTTCACATCATCAGCTGATATTCTGACGGGGATTCCCGTCACAACTCCCCTGACTAGCTTTCTGCCACTGAACAGTGAACATCCCACTTTCTTACCCTCCACGGCACTCATCTTTATTGCTCTCCCCTGTTGCTCTCTATCCCTACATTTGATCAACATTGATCCATTCCTCAATACTTTAGCACTCATTACCTCCCCGATGTCTTTACTGATGGGTTTAGCGTACAGGGTTCCACACGCCGAACGAAGCTCCCTCTTGCGCAAGTTTCACAACCACCATGAACTCCTGTTTGTCTATTTCCGACTACTCTTTCTCTCCTTTCACCCTCACTATTGCTCTCATCCGAATGAGTATTTCCTCCCTTTTTACGTTTCTTTCTCCTCACTATATCCCATTTTCCATTTTCACAACTCCCGCCTGCTACGTCCATGTCTCATAACTCACTTCCTGCCTCGTCACTTCCCTCTGCCATCTCTCGTCCAGTCACAGTCCAGTGTTCGTGTGCTTTGTCTCCCTTGAGGGAGTGATTAGCACCAGGTGTGAGGTCTCCACACCTGCTCCCAATACTGCTAATTGGAAGAGGGTGGAGCCACCTGTTGGGAATGTAGGTGCCTCCCACTACCCTGCCTCTCAGCCCCTTACACATGATTACATTTCCCCACAGGCCAACAACAGCTTCAACAAAACTATTTCCCTCAAAGAGCAAACCAAACATGCCCTGTTGTCGTGAGAGAAAGTGCAGAAAGAAACATCCATTAAACTCAGTGTGCTGCTCTGTGATGCTAGTTCAGATACTTGGCATCTCATCTCGGGTGCAAGGTCATCAATGTTTGGGGTCAGGCTCTGAGCTGAGGAGACCCTCAGGATGGAGTGAAGGTGTGCGTGCAATATACCGGCGGGCCAGATCTAATAGTGATTAGAAATTATCCTGCGGGCCGAAATTAAATCCACCACGGGCCTGATTTGGCCCCCGGGCCTTCAGTTTGACACATGTGGTTTAGAGTTACTTAGTCACATAATATTTAAGTTGTTAAACATATGAGATTTTTCAATACAAATCTAATTTCAGCTTAATATCGGCCACCAGACACGCATGACAGAGTGAGACGAAGCACAAACATCACCTCGGGACATCCACTAATTTATGATAATTGTGGACAGAGATTTTAATCCTGTCTGAATCTTTAGACAAAAATCCACAGAAAATGAGCTGCCATATTTCTGTGATGACAGACGTCCCCTGACGACGCTAATCCTCTGCAAATCAAACCATTTCAGACGTTGTTTGTTTTCGGTGGGCATCCTCGTTCCCCTGGAAACACGCTTTCAATCTTCTTCCTGTCAATAGAAATGGAGGGAAGTTTTTCTTTTGGGGGGGGGGGGGGGGGGTAAAGCTGAAGGTTTATTTTACCAAACCATGAAGTGACAAAATGTTAAAGGGCACCGGTGATTGCAGGGACATATAAAACATTACCTCGCTGGTGTTAATGCATTTCGGAAAATGTGGGTCATTGAGGGTCATTCCTGAATCGCACCGACTCCATAACAGCTTCCTTTTGATGCAAACACAACAGACCATGCTAATAATAATATTATAATAGAGCTTTATTTGAAAAGCACTTTTCAGAGACAGGATGCAGCTCAAAGTGCAATTTGGGACACAACATAAGATGAACAGAAAGTAAGCCACTCAATTCAAGGACCATTTTAAGACATATATACAACAGATAAACCACTTCAAATAAGTAAGAAAGACACAAGAGAAAAATAAATAAATGCAATAAAATGATTAAAATAATACATGGGGAAAATGATAATAACAATAATAATAATATTTAAGATAATACTTCAAAGAAAAAATAAAATAGTTGTATTAATTGCATACATTTATGTACCAAGCGCTTCATCAGGTGTTCAAAGACCCAATAAAATAGAATAAAGTTTTCGTCATTCAAAAAAACGACTATGCCTCTCGTATTTCCTGGTATGGTGTTGGAGCGTAGTGGATACAACTGTTCAGGACCTGTCTGTGTGTGTGTTTACAAAATATATTCTTATGCAGCACCCTGTCCCAGACCAGCAGACATCAGCATCAGAGGTTGATGCCACGGTGACAGCTGCTTAACCCAACACCCTCTATTTATCCGTCAGTGTCACTCCTGCCTCTCCAACCTTCACCCCCCTCTTCGTTTGGTCTTCAAAGCGGGTCACAATTCAACATGGCAGCCCTTGGCAATCATCACTTAATTGTGCCCTCCGTGGAAGGCGTGGAAACACTCACACAGCTGCATCCTCCAATTAATTCCTCACTAGCAGATTATTAATTAAACCCTTCACATCCCTGTGAAAGCAAATAAATGGCAAATCATTATGATGGTAATTGCACGTTGCAATGGTGAAACTGGTCATTAGTGCTCATATTTTATGTATGCATGAAACACTGTTCCTGAGACCTTGGAGTAGTGTTAACTACAGTGAGACATTTTGATCAGGGAGCAGTCTGTGTTGGCTTCCACTAAAAAGCCTGTTCATTATATATGTGTGGTGTGTGTGTGTGTGTGTGTGTGTGTGTGTGTGTGTGTGTGTGTGTGTGTGTGTGTGTGTGGGTGTGTGTGTGTGTGTGTGTGTGTGTGTGTGTGTGTGTGTGTGTGTGTGTGTGTGTGTGTGTGTGTGTACTTGTATCTGTTTTTAAATTATGTGTTTGCATTGGTGAAATAATATGAAAAAGTACCATGTATACATTCAAGATAAAATTGAGGATATATGATATGATTAGAGTCGGGAGTAGGGATCATTTTAGATTGATATGGTTTCTGGCAGATAGAGTGTGTGTGTGTGTGTGTGTGTGTGTTGTGTGTGTGTGTGTGTGTGTGTGTGTGGTGTGTGTGTGTGTGTGTGTGTGTGTGTGTGTGTGTGTGTGTGTGTGTGTGTGTGTGTGTGTTGTTGTTGTGGTGTGTGTGTGCTGTGTTGTTTGTGTGTGTGTGAATGCATGTTCCCATTGTTTAGATGAAATGCCAGGAGTATGGAATGTTTGTGTTTAGTGCAGTTTGGTATTTAGCGTATGAGACAGATTGAATGTGTGACGGTGAAAAATCAGATTCAGTTGTTGTGTTATAGTCAGAAAAAATATGTAATGTCATAAATACAATAATAATAATTATACAAACATGGTAAGTGCTTGTACTACTACTGTATGTTTGTGAGGACCAATTAAGGGTAAAGGGGACATATTCTGCAAATGTTCAGGTGTATATCAGTATGTAGTGCCTCTACTTTAAAGAGTCACTATCTCAACTGCTGATGTTCAGGTGGTATATCAGTAATGTTAGATGTCTCTGAACTTTAAAGAGTCCTCTCTCCTGCTGATGTTCAGGTGTATAATCAGTATGTAGGTGTCTCTACTATTAAAGAGTTCCTCTCCTGCTGATGTTGCAGGTGTATAATCAGTATGTAGTGTCTCTACTTTAAAGAGTCCTCTCCTGCTGATGTTCAGGTGTATATCAGTATGTAATGTCTCTACTTTAAAGAGTCCTCTCCTGCTGATGTTCAGGTGTATATCAGTATGTAGTGTCTCTACTTTAAAGAGTCCTCTCCTGCTGATGTTCAGGTGTATATCAGTATCTAGTGTCTCTACTTTAAAGAGTCCTCTCCTGCTGATGTTCAGGTGTATATCAGTATGTAATGTCTCTACTTTAAAGAGTCCTCTCCTGCTGATGTTCAGGTGTATATCAGTATGTAGTGTCTCTACTTTAAAGAGTCCTCTCCTGCTGGATGTTCAGGTGTATATCAGTATGTAGTGTCTCTACTTTAAAGAGTCCTCTCCTGCTGATGTTCAGGTGTATATCAGTATGTAGTGTCTCTACTTTAAAGAGTCCTCTCCTGCTGATGTTCAGGTGTATATCAGTATGTAGTGTCTCTACTTTAAAGAGTCCTCTCCTGCTGATGTTCAGGTGTATATCAGTATGTAGTGTCTCTACTTTAAAGAGTCCTCTCCTGCTGATGTTCAGGTGTATATCAGTATGTAGTGTCTCTACTTTAAAGAGTCCTCTCCTGCTGATGTTCAGGTGTATATCAGTATGTAGTGTGTCTCTACTTTAAAGAGTCCTCTCCTGCTGATGTTCAGGTGTATATCAGTATGTAGTGTCTCTACTTTAAAGAGTCCTCTCCTGCTGATGTTCAGGTGTATATCAGTATATAGTGTCTACTTTAAAGAGTCCTCTCCTGCTGATGTTCAGGTGTATATCAGTATGTAGTGGTCTCTACTTTAAAGAGTCCTCTCCTGCTGATGTTCAGGTGTATATCAGCATGTAGTGTCTCTAATTTAAAGAGTCCTCTCCTGCTGATGTTCAGGTGTATATCAGTATGTAGTGTCTCTATTTTAAAGAGTCCTCTCCTGCTGATGTTCAGGTGTATATCAGTATGTAGTGTCTCTACTTTAAAGAGTCATCTCCTGCTGATGTTCAGGTGTATATCAGTATGTAGTGTCTCTACTTTAAAGAGTCCTCTCCTGCTGATGTTCAGGTGTATATCAGTATGTAGTGTCTCTTAGGGATGTAACGATATACCGAATATCGCGGTAAATAAACGTCCCAATACCGTCGTGAGACTGACAAAATCTACCGCGATTTTTAAAAAAAATTAATAAAAAAAAAAAATTAAAAACACTTTTTTGTTTTAAACCTTTATTTAACCAGGTGGTCCCATTGAGAACATCGATCTCTTTTTCAAGAGAGACCTGTCCAACATGGCAGCAAGTAGGTTACAACATGAACATAAAACAACAGAACACAAAAGGACATCGTATTTACAGGGCTACATGTACACACCTAGAGACATTGACAAGTACCAACAGTATATTTATATCTCTGTCAATAAGCCTCACCTTCTTGGCAAAAACTGTATTGTTTTTGAAGTGGTGGAGAGACAATGCACAGTTTGACCCACTGCTGTCACCCATGGCCAAAGCATATCTCCGTCCCACTGAGGTGGCGTTAGACTTTTTCGCTGTCCGTCATTTTGACAGACAGGATCGTAAAATATCCGTCATAATCCCTTATTACCCGTCGGGTCTGAACTGTTCACAAGAGAGCACGCTGGGAACTGTCAACGGGGGGGGGGGGTGTTATGCCGTGTGTGCATGCACCTCGCGGGAGCGCACACAGCGTAGAGCAAAACCTCCCAGACATGTGTTGATCTGTACGGCAAAGTACGGTTTGGAAACTATATCATTTCCTTTTGGAGGGCATGCATAACACGGCATAACACCAGAGCCTCGCTGCGGGGAAACGTTGGCGCTGTTCCGAGTTTGTTCTAATCTATCAAAATGACAGACTGCTTTCAGATGTTTCCGTCATTGATAAATAAAATATTCGGTTAACGCGACCACTGCTGTCCCAGCAACATCAGAGTTTTTTCCAGAGCAGGGGATATTGTAAATGCCCAAACATCCCAGCTTATAAATACCTGGAAATGTGGACATTCTCATATTCCTAAAAACCTGTCTGATGATGCTGAGTGAGTGATTTAGTGAGTTTGAGTTGAGTTACTTGAAAAACTAAAGTGAAACTTGATTTATTTTATTGCAGGGTCTGATTATTAAATGTCCTTGTTTATTTGTGAGATGCAGTGGCAAGAAGAAAATGCCTACTTTGTTTGGTAGTACTATAGGTACAAAAACACTGGTTTTCTTGTTCCAGTCTGTTACTGTCACTTTGTTTTTGACACTTTAAAATACTGCTATCCTACTAAAATGCTGTACAAATCAGATTTATTATTTAATAAAGAAACATTTACCGAGTAAAAAAATAGTATTGAATTTATTTTTTTGATTATTATTCAATATCGCGATAAATACCTTACTGTGGACTTGTTATCACGATATTATCGTCCGTGAGTTTTTGGTATCGTTACATATAGTGTCTCTACTTTAAAGAGTCCTCTCCTGCTGATGTTCAGGTGTATATCAGTATATAGTGTCTCTACTTTAAAGAGTCCTCTCCTGCTGATGTTCAGGTGTATCAGTATGTAATGTCTCTACTTTAAAGAGTCCTCTCCTGCCGATGTTCAGGTGTATATCAGTATGTAGTGTCTCTACTTTAAAGAGTCCTCTCCTACTGATGTTCAGGTGTATATCAGTATTTAGTGTCTCTACTTTAAAAAGTCCTCTCCTGCTGATGTTCAGGTGTATATCAGTATGTAGTGTCTCTACTTTAAAGAGTCCTCTCCTGCTGATGTTCAGGTGTATATCAGTATGTAGTGTCTCTACTTTAAAGAGTCATCTCCTGCTGATGTTCAGGTGTATATCAGTATGTAGTGTCTCTACTTTAAAGAGTCCTCTCCTGCTGATGTTCAGGTGTATATCAGTATGTAGTGTCTCTACTTTAAAGAGTCCTCTCCTGCTGATGTTCAGGTGTATATCAGTATGTAGTGTCTCTACTTAAAGAGTCCTCTCCTGCTGATGTTCAGGTGTATATCAGTATGTAGTGTCTCTACTTTAAAGAGTCCTCTCCTGCTGATGTTCAGGTGTATATCAGTATGTAGTGTCTCTACTTTAAAGAGTCCTCTCCTGCCGATGTTCAGGTGTATATCAGTATGTAGTGTCTCTACTTTAAAGAGTCCTCTCCTGCTGATGTTCAGGTGTATATCAGTATTTAGTGTCTCTACTTTAAAGAGTCCTCTCCTGCTGATGTTCAGGTGTATATCAGTATGTAGTGTCTCTACTTTAAAGAGTCCTCTCCTGCTGATGTTCAGGTGTATATCAGTATGTAGTGTCTCTACTTTAAAGAGTCCTCTCCTGCTGATGTTCAGGTGTATATCAGTATGTAGTGTCTCTACTTTAAGAGTCCTCTCCTGCTGATGTTCAGGTGTATATCAGTATGTAGTGTCTCTACTTTAAAGAGTCCTCTCCTGCTGATGTTCAGGTGTATATCAGTATGTAGTGTCTCTACTTTAAAGAGTCCTCTCCTGCTGATGTTCAGGTGTATATCAGTATGTAGTGTCTCTACTTTAAAGAGTCCTCTCCTGCTGATGTTCAGGTGTATATCAGTATGTAGTGTCTCTACTTTAAAGAGTCCTCTCCTGCTGATGTTCAGGTGTATATCAGTATATAGTGTCTACTTTAAAGAGTCCTCTCCTGCTGATGTTCAGGTGTATATCAGTATGTAGTGTCTCTACTTTAAAGAGTCCTCTCCTGCTGATGTTCAGGTGTATATCAGCATGTAGTGTCTCTAATTTAAAGAGTCCTCTCCTGCTGATGTTCAGGTGTATATCAGTATGTAGTGTCTCTATTTTAAAGAGTCCTCTCCTGCTGATGTTCAGGTGTATATCAGTATGTAGTGTCTCTACTTTAAAGAGTCCTCTCCAGCTGATGTTCAGGTGTATATCAGTATGTAGTGTATCCACTTTAAAGAGTCCTCTCCTGCTGATTTTCAGGTGTATATCAGTATGTAGTGTCTCCACTTTAAAGAGTCCTCTCCTGCTGATGTTCAGGTGTATATCAGTATGTAGTGTCTCTACTTTAAAGAGTCCTCTCCTGCTGATGTCCAGGTGTATATCAGTATGTAGTGTCTCTTAGGGATGTAACGATATACCGAATATCGCGGTAAATAAACGTCCCAATACCGTCGTGAGACTGACAAAATCTACCGCGATTTAAAAAAAAAATTTATTAAAAAAAAAATTTAAACTACAGCAGTGTTTCTCAAACTTGTTCATACCACTTAACCAATAAAAAACACTCGCGGACGACCTAACTCCACAAATATCCGCCTTAAATTGAACTGTTTCAGGGTGCCATTACAACTCAGGAATCTTTAAATGTATCGTAAATATTTCTATTTGTCTTTTAAACGAGTCTTTTCTGTTTTCACTGCGTTGTTTTTTCCTATATTTGTTAAACTGCTCTTTGGTCAACCTTTGTTTTTAAATAGAAAGTGTCTACATCGCCTGATTGTAACCCCGGTGTTATGTAAAAAGCATACACTTGAATAATCAGTTATTTAAGCTGTTACATAAAGCTGTGTTATATATTCTGATGACACAGCCAGCAGGTTGATGTACTGTAACACGCTGAATCAATTGAAATGAGTTTGATGATTTTTTACCTTCACGGTCATCTGTATACTTTCTTACTCTCTAATGCTGGTTTATTTCTATTTCTGTTTATAGATGTGTATATTTTAGAATTGTTTATTTCTACTGTTTTAATTTGTTACTATGTGCAATGTTTTGTTTTATGCTGCTGCAACAAAAAAACATTATTTTTAAATTATTGTCTATTTGATGGATGAGCACAGGATTTTGTGATATTTGTTAATACCTTCACTTCTAATCTAGCGCCACCATCAGGTCAAAAGTTGTATTTTATTCCTTGTCTTTAATCAGAGTGCCTCAGCGTTTGCTCTGTCTCTCAGTCCACTGAAATATCAATTATCAGAGGGATTGTCATAAAATAGAAAATACAGACAGTCATGGTCGCCAGAGGATGAACCCAAATGACTGTTTTTTGTATTTGTCGATGTTGTACCACCCACAGGTTAATGCTTTCACCCATTCAATTAATTATCTCAACAACTACTTGGCACATAATAAGCTGTTGCTCAAGGGGTTGATGGTTCTCCTCCAAAAGCAAGGTTGATGGTTCGATCCCTCAGCAGTCAACATGTCGATGGTCCTTTGGCAAGATACTCAACCCATATGGTGTTTGAATGTGTGTGAATGTAACTCTCCTTGAGCAGATGGCACCTCTTCCTCTGAATGAATGTACTGACTGAGTGAGTAAATGCAGACTTATTATATAAAAGTGCTTCGAGGGGTCATTAACCCTGTAAAGCCCAAATATAGAAAAACATTAGCAAATATTTGTTTGACCTTTCAGATGTTGTTGTAGGAATGAAATTCAAATTGTGTACGTTTTTAGGGACATGTTGTAATATTGCAACGTTGGGCTTAGGTGGGAGCAGCATTTCTGTATTTCTAACATTGTCTGAATAAATATGTTGAACAACTAAGTGTTAATTTGCAGGATTCATTGCTTACTTAGCCCCATATCAGTATATAGCAGGGGTGGGGAACCTCCGGCCCCGGGCCCTATACGGCCCGCGAGACCATTTGGTATGGCCCTCGAGGTCATTTATAAACACACGCAAAAAATTAAAGAAATCTTACCCGCAAAATAATTAAACAAGAGAGTGCCTGTTTTTCCTGGCAACGGTCATGGTCCTTGAACACAACACGAGCCTAACGTGTCATCACGTGGTATATGTCTCCTTGACAGGGGTGCAGTTCTGACGGAGAGCACCAGAACGCCGCTCCGGGACTTCAGAAACTGCAGTACCCATACATCCGTACACATGCTGCAGTTTTTGCGTGTCTGTGTCTTTAGTTGTAAGCCCAGTGGCGATCTGTTCATCTGTCATACTGATCATACAGTCAATAACTTTGTTGTTATTAGCATCTGGTTAGCTAGCTATGCTAACGAATATAAGAAGCTTTTTCTCCAACCAGTGAGGTAAAGGCACATCTTTATATGATCATTATAGTTATCAAAAAACAAGAGAATAAAGTAAACAGGCATAAAATACTATATGACAGTAAACAAAAGTTGTTATTAATAAACAAGAATACAGTTTGAAAGGAGAGTGATTTGTAAAATATCCATAAAGAAAAAGTAAATCTGCTTACAGTTCTGTTTCATCTGGGTGTTGAGAGATGTTTCCATAGATCTCTTCATTTTGCTCTCAAAGTGCACCAGATTGATGCTTTTAACTTCAATATTTAAAAAAAAATCTTCCCGGGGGAGCCGGACCCCCCTAGAGGAAGTTAGGTCCCCCCACTTAAATAATGTCCACATGGATAGGAAACTAAATACATTTGCACACATCTTGTGTCCATATCTTTCTGTTTGATGGTCATGCCACACCGTGCACGTGCATGCATACACGAGTCATGGCAAGATATCTGGATTAAGAGGTTGCTTTTTCTTTGCACAGCATGAAAGAAAGGCCAAATTAATGGGCTGTGATTTCTAAGCAGAGGTCAATAATTTGTACGGCCCTCGGAGGATGTTGAAAAAATGTAAATGGCCCTTGAGAGGAAAAAGGTTCCCCACCCCTGGTATATAGCATGAATAATAATCACACATCAGTCATATTTTGTATGACTGGAAAAGCGCTATATAAATATTGTCCACCTGATAAGCCCCATTCCCCCGCGGGCGGGGGAGAAACCACAACATCTGCAAGCAACAGTGTCTGAGGGCTTCTTAAGATTGAATAAACTATGAATGTTTCATATCCATGTAACGGGAAGAAACCCAGCTAACTGATTATATGAACAATTTTTAGCAACAAAAAAACAAGACTAACGCTGAGCCTCTGAATTAGCCCTGAGCGAAAAAATGCTAACGCCATTAGCACAGAACTCACGGTATAAAACCCTTATTACTTATCGTAAATGCACATCCAACCCATCGATTAGCATCGTGAGATTACACAGATTTGATAGGTATCGGTATCATCACTCCATGATCAAAACTCGACATCACAATACATAGCATTAGGTAGCCAACACGGCAATATGTCTTACCTTTGGTGTTGTCTGTTCAAAAGTTGTCTTCAATGGCATTAAAACGATAAAAACACTGCTGAAGGTTAATCCATAGGTTCATCCAATGTGTCTATGTCACTTTGAAATGATTTCTGATAATCCATCAGCAATAAACCTAGTTTTAAGTTTTCAGATTTCAGAGCTGCGTGCCCATAGCTCTGACTTATCAATGGTAACGTTGGTGTGTATGTGGAAATTCCCCTTCGATTCTATTGGCTCTAACGGTCAAAAAGAGATGTCAATCATCAAAATCGACCAATGGGTTCCAGAGAAACGGCAAATACCCAAATTACCCCAGAGGTGGAGTTTTTTTGCTAAACCTCTCTAAAAAGGTCAAATGTAACTTGTTTTGCATCAATCTTGATACAGGGTACTTATTATATGTTGTGCTTTGGATTCCTAAAGCTTTTAGGCCCCGGCCACACGAGGACAATAGCGGTAAAACGCATACGCAAACGCGTTCGTAATCGCAAAAAAGGATTCCGTCCACACGCAATAGACACCGGAAAGTTTCTGTTCACACGAGACAGCTCCATTTAGCTCCAACCGCTGGAGAAGCTGCAGTACATATGCCGAGCCTGTACGTGGCGCTGTAACTTCCTCCACAAAAGCAGCGAAGAAGCATGGTTGTCATGGTTGCCCTTCTGTTTATTCTCCGCGGTGGGGGCCGAGGGAACCGGGCAGAGTTTTTCGCCAGGCAACGTGTATTAAAGTTTAAATCTTCCGACAAAATTATAAAAGTGCCGGTCAAAGGTCTTCTTTGTTATTTATTGAGCTTTAAAACAAATGAATAATGACTCTATATAATATAATAATATAAATACACGGAGCCTCTCTTTTTCCTCCCTCTCTTCGGACAGCGCCAGTGTCTGTCTCATGCAGCAGCTGATCCAGTAATGAGTGACCCGGCCGACAGTAAAAATAAAAATATTTATAACTAGTTTAGGTAGTTTGAGAGGTGTCTCCGTCCTGTCAGATTAGACTTCACTCGCGTTTATGTCCATATCGAGAGAAAGATAAATAATCTGAATTCAGTGTGCAGTTTACTTTGACGCGGGGGTGAGCAGCAGAGGTGGGGAGAGGCGGGGCTATTGCGCAATCATTATCAGAAAATGATCGCTGAAGCTATAGTACATATCCACAAAAGCAGCGAGTAAGATCCCCCTCTGATGTGTAAGTCTGCTGTAGATGTTGCACAAATAACTGTAGCATGGTCAGTAGCGTCCGGAGCACGATAGCAACTCTGCGATCCGCCATTGTTGTTGTTGTTGGTGGCGAAACACATCAGCAATGGCGCGGGGTACGCGGAGGTGAGCAGCAGAGGTGGGGAGAGGCGGGGCTATTGCGCAATCATTATCAGAAAATGATCGTATAGGGCGCACACACGGAGCCGTTGGACCCCCCAGAGCGTTGCGTATGCCGTTCTATCCACCTTGGGACCCGTTATCGTTTCCTCAGTCGTTTAGTGCCGTATGCGGTCGTCCTCGTGTGGCCGAATGGTCTATATGACACTAAACAGTAACGCAAACGGCCGTTTTTGTCCTCGTGTGGCTGCAGCCTAACAATGGCTGGTAGCCTACATGTGGAGCACAGCACTTCTGATTGGTGTGGATGACTGACACACAAGAAAAAAGAAAAAAAAAAGTTAATTTAATGATGCGATTTGATAATCGCATCATTTCAAATCGCGATTTCGATTTAAATTCAGCTTCTCGTCTACAGCTTCCTTTATTAGTTAACTCGTCAAAAGTTACTTAGTTACTGGCTTAATTACTTACTTACTTAAATTATTTACTTACTTACTGACTGACTTACTTACTTTCTTACTGACTTAGTTACTTACTTACTTACTTAAGGGAAGTGCTTTATAAATAAATGGTACTTACTTACTTACTGACTGACTTACTTACTGACTTAGTTACTTACTTACTGACGTAGTTACTTACTTACTTACTGAGTGACTTACTTACTTACAAAACATCTGCTTAGTTTATAAGATCACTCGTGGGTTGGCTCCTCCTCCTCTGGCTGGCTTTATCAGCCTAAAGTCCACGTCAACCAGGGCTAGTAGAGGTGCGGCTATAGGAGACTGCACCATCCCATTTAGGAAGAGCGCATTCAGCCAGGCTGTCTTTTCATTCCATGCATCCCATCAATGGAATTCAATACCACAACCAATGAGAGAATCCTCATCCTACTACACATTCAAGCACAGTGTTAAAAAGTGGCTCATTAATAATCAACAGTGTCAGCACTGATGTGTGGGTGTAGGTGTGTGTCAGGGTTTCCGTTAGCCGGTAATTACCGGTTTTAAGCTGGTAACATTTATTAAAAACCGGTAAATTCAAAACCTGCCGGTCAAAATGTCCGGTAATAATTAGGGATGCTCCGATCGATTGGCCGCTGATCATTATTGGCCAATATTCACTCTTAATAGTTTGATCGATGCTCTCTATAAAGGCCGATCAGAAGAACTGGAACTGATCGATATGGACATTAACGCGAGTGAAGTATAACCGGACGCGAAAGAGAGATCAGAGATCAGCTGCTGAGTCTGACTGAGACACGCAGCTCTGCATGATCACCTGAAGCTCCGCCCACTGTTTAGCGAGCTGCAGGAGCTGCATGAGAAACTGACGGGCTGTCAGGAGAGAGAGGGAGGGAGAGGGGAAAAGAGAGGATCCGTTTCTCCCGTGTTATTATCCAAAGTTAATGTAAACTTTTGAATAATGTACTTCATCTACTACAAGTAGTTTGTTTGAATGTAATAATTATGTTGTTTGTTGTTTGTGGAAGCGCATCATTTATTGAAAAATGTATCTGAACTTTTCGATCTGTATTATAAACTGAAGCAATATAAAAATGACTCCCATTAACTGAGTTTTAAACATCAGCATATCCGGTCATAGTCCGGTAATTACCTGCTAAGGGAAACTCTACTACACAATTATTATTATTATTGAAACATGACCGGTAAGTTTCAAATTTGTCCAGTAAAATAAATTATTTCCGGACATTTGACCGGCAAGAAAAAATCCTAGCAGAAACCCTGGTGTGTGTATGAGTGTGTATTGTAAATGTTTTATTTATTTATTATCATGACTTGCTTTTATCTGTATTCAGTGATGTCATCTATTGTAAATGTGTACAATGGTATAACAATGTTGTGGTATTTTTATTATTGCTTTTAGGATGTCTATCACCATCTGGCAAAGGGACTATCGATGAAAACTAGCCTTTTGGCTAATTCGAGTACTTTTACATGTTTTTAATATGTTGATTAATGTACACTGTCCCTTGTTTTAAATAAATCAATTCAATTCAACTTAAGGGAAGTGCTTTATAAATAAATTGTACTTACTTACTTACTGACTGACTTACTTACTTACGTACTTACTGACTTAGTTACTGACTTACTTACTGACGTAGTTACTTACTTACTTACTGAGTGACTTACTTACTTACTGACTTACTTATTCACTTACCTAGTTACTGACTTAGTTACTTACTGCCTTACTTACTCACTTACTTACTGACTTACTTACTGACGTAGTTACTTACTTACTTACTGAGTGACTTACTTACTTACTTACTGACTTATTCACTTACCTAGTTACTGACTTAGTTACTTACTGCCTTACTTACTCACTTACTTACTGACTTACTTACTGACGTAGTTACTTACTTACTTACTGAGTGACTTACTTACTTACTGACTTACTTATTCACTTACCTAGTTATTGACTTAGTTACTTACTGCCTTACTTACTCACTTACTTACTGACTTACTTACTTACTTACTGACTTACTTACTGACTTACTTACTTACTGACTTACTTACTAACTTACTTACTTAGTTACTGACTTAGTTACTTACTGCCTTACTTACTGACTTACTTACTGACTTACTTACTGACTTACTTACTAACTTACTTACAGTACTTACTGACTTACTTACTTACTGACTTAGTTACTTACTTACTCACTTGCTGACTTAGTTACATTACATTACATTGCATTTAGCTGACGCTTTTATCCAAAGCGACTTACAATAAGTACATTCGACCAGGAAGACACAACCTTGAAGAAAACAGAATCATATAAGTACATCAGGCTTCATAGAGCCAAACATTTCAAGTGCTACTCAACTGGCTTTAGATAAGCCAGTCCTTTATTAGTATATAAGTGCTTCGTTAATAGTTCTATCGCTCGAAGTGGAGTCGAAAGAGATGAGTTTTCAGTTTGCGCCGGAAGATGTGCAAGCTAGCTGCCGTCCTGATGTCAATGGGGAGCTCATTCCACCATCCTGGAGCCAGGACCGCAAACCCACGTGTTTTCGCAGATGGGAACTTGGGTCCCCCTCGTAGTTAAATACTTACTTAAATTATTTACTTACTTAAGAAGTAGTTGCTGACGGACTCGAAATGTGTTAACTTGTGTATTGAAAGCAGTCAGAATAGCCTATGATGTGCCAACAACATTACTGTTTCTGTATTTTACACCAGGCCAATACACGACTCACGCTGAATTCAGCTTCTCGTCTACAGCTTCCTTTATTAGTTAACTCGTTAGTGAAGTAGACTGCTTGCTGTTTGTTTTGTTGTCGCAGCAGGGGGAGGTCTTATCCCAGCAGGCAACAACTGTTCAGTGAGACCCGTGAGAATAGTTTTTTCATATAAAAAATCATCCTGAATAATAAATGTTTCGCAGTTAAGGGGAGCAAACCGGGATTCAGGTCAGCAGAATCGGGTAAAATGTAACCTGCACAGCACCTGTTCAAGAATTGTGTAAATTGTCATAATGGAGTCCTTTTAAGACTCAATTGAAGAATACATGACTTGTTAAGATCTCAGAGTTCTGAAGATAAGGGACACGACTGTCTCCTATCACAATCTGGCCCTTAATTGTGTGCTGACAGGCATATGTTCTGGTCACTTTATGTTAAAAGCACTGTCAGAGGATCCATCTGTGTGTGTGTGTGTGTGTGTGTGTGTGTGTGTGTGTGTGTGTGTGTGTGTGTGTGTGTGTGTGTGTGTGTGTGTGTGTGTGTGTGTGTGTGTGTGTGTGTGTGTGTGTGTGTGTGTGTTATCTATCTTTTCACTGCGTGCCATTCGCCATATGTGCATTCTTCATTTAAGTGTTTGACAAGTGCTCCCAGGCCAATGTTGACACTTGGATTAGAGACGGGGTGGAGGAAGGGAGAGGAGCTGGGCTTAAAGACTGCGTGACCTTCAGAGGACGGGAGTGAAAATAAACGATAAGATGGAGGGGAGGGACGCTGCACTGCATGCTGGGGGATTTAAAGGCCTGAGGAGGGCGTAAGAAAACCTGTATGCTTCGGAGATTCTGGCCCGAGCTGCGTATCTACTCTGTTGTCTATTTTAGTCCTGCATGAATCTCGTTTACTCATTGTGCATCAGGTGGGAAGTAGTGGACACAAATACTTCGTTACTGTACTTAAGTACATTTTTCTGGTATCAGTACTTTACTCTACTACTTATTTTTCTGACGACTTTTTACTTTGACTTCTTACATTTTGAACACAAATACCTGTACTTTCTACTTCTTACATGTTGAACTCAAATACCTGTACTTTCTACTTCTTACATGTTGAACTCAAATACCTGTACTTTCTACTTCATACATGTTGAACACAAATACCTGTACTTTCTACTTCTTACATGTTGAACACAAATACCTGTATTTTCTACTTCTTACATGTTGAACTCAAATACCTGTATTTTCTACTTCTTACATGTTGAACACAAATACCTGTACTTTCTACTTCTTACATGTTGAACACAAATACCTGTATTTTCTACTTCTTACATGTTGAACTCAAATACCTGTACTTTCTACTTCTCACATGTTGAAAACAAATACCTGTACTTTCTACTTCTTACATGTTGAACACAAATACCTGTACTTTCTACTTCTTACATGTTGAACTCAAATACCTGTACTTTCTACTTCTCACATGTTGAAAACAAATACCTGTACTTTCTACTTCTTACATGTTGAACTCAAATACCTGAACTTTCTACTTCTTACATGTTGAACACAAATACCTGTACTTTCTACTTCTTACATGTTGAACTCAAATACCTGTACTTTCTACTTCTTACATGTTGAACACAAATACCTGTACTTTCTACTTCTTACATGTTGAACTCAAATACCTGTACTTTCTACTTCTTACATGTTGAACACAAATACCTGTACTTTCTACTTCTCACATGTTGAACACAAATACCTGTACTTTCTACTTCTTACATTTTGAACCCAAATACCTGTACTTTCTACTTCTTACATGTTGAACTCAAATACTTGTACTTTCTACTTCTCTCATTTTCCAAACAGCTGGTTCCTTTAGTCTGAATGTGTGTTTGATGCGTGATCATTATTATTTAGAGTCATTGCGTGCCTATTGATTTGAACACGATCCGTGTATCCATCATTTCCTGGTCTTCTCTAAAGAAGAGGGACCAATGGAAACGTTGTCATGTTGCCGTTGTTCAGCATGGAAACATTCATTAGCTAACAATGACATTATTGTTCTATTAATATAAAGGGAGGTCAGGTACTCTTTAAAACAGCTGCTAGTTATGGGTACTTTTTACTGAAGTACACTTCAAAGCCTCTTTAGTTTTACTTGAGTAAAGAAGTTTAGTCAGTACTTCTACTTTCACCAGAGTATTTTTAAACACGAGTATCTGTACTTCTACTTGAGTAAAGGATGTGTGTACTTTTGCCATCTCTGTATCTTCTCTGTTGCATATTTTTAGTGGACTTTTGCATGATTCTCCTTTACTCATGAGAATTTGATTCCCCCCCTCTACTTTACGTATACATGCAGACTCAGTTGCACGTCCTGCGATAAAAACTTAAAGGGTACTTTGTCCTGACGTACACAGACGCGGCCATGTTTCACATATCAGACGTTAATATCGCAGATGAATTTCTCAGAGGAGACGCTTGATCTGATTTCTTCTTTGTTGTTCACCTCTGCTCGCCTGCACTCCCGTAGCGGTAAGAGTCCTCGGAGGGTGAGGGATACAAAAGCTCTGAGTAAAGCTCAGAGTAACTATTCATTTCCTGCCGACAGATTACACAGAGTGATGCATGGCCTGTAGCTTTACTTGATTTATCAAAAATACACAAAGAGCACGACAAAGCCAACAAAAATATGGGAAAAGGCCATTTGGAACCTGCTGAATGGGAGTGCTATTTGCATAATTGGTTGTTTGCTTCAATATGATGAATACACCAAAACACACGCATGAAAAACAGGGAGTTGTGTGTGTCCACCGCCAATCGAGCATAATATGTTTGTCTCTGCTTCTCTGCTAATGTGATTGAGATTGCCGTGAGTTTAAAGCATGATACAAATGACAGGAAAAAATTCAAAATTGCATTACCAGCCACAGAAATACATTAAGATATGAAGCCGAACGCTCGTAAACACAGGAGAGCAAACAAAAATGATTATCTTTCAAACCTGAATAATACATGAAGGTGATCCACGCTTTTGCTTTTTAATAATAAAAACCTCAGGGAGTGCTGACGACGTTTAATTTCGGAGGCTTTTTTCTCGGTGAGGATCTGATAACGCGGATTGTCATCTCGCCGCCGATTGGCTCCGTTTATTTGACATTGGAGCGTCAATTCGGGTGAAACACGGCGACATTTCTATGTTCGTCAGCCTCTGAATCTAAAAGTCCCTCCTGCTGTATCCTTCCATACCTCCAACCTTATAATGGACCCACTTAAAATGTTCAGTTCTTTGCTGGCTGTAATTTTCCACAAAGATTCCATGTTCAGCTGTTATATTTAACACCATGAATAACAGCTAGCCACCCTCACCTTACCTCTCAATCAAGCCCCCTTTGTGATCAGCTGGAGTGTGGCGTCCAATCAGAATCATCAGCAGGAATGATTTTTTCCACTGGGCCCGGATATAATTAGCCAATTTCAGCGGGGATACTGAATTAGGTGATTGTTTTTCCCTATCCCAGGCCACAAGCACCACTTCGCATGAAGCAGAGAATGTGGAATTAGACAATTGCTCACCCAGGTCTACTGATCTTTGTATCAGGGAGTAAACTTATCTCAGGAGAGGACGATGTAGAAAAAGACCTCAGCTTGTGAGCAGATTTCACCCCAAATTGATCCTGTGTTGCCCACAGGGGGAGACCAGGGACAGTTGCAACACTTTGGGGTTTTTCCCCAATAAGTAAAAAACCATTTACAATAGGATAGCCATGTTGCTATATTATACATTATCAATATGTCAGCTACTGAAACAATGTATTTAAGATGTTTTTATGAAATAAGTACAGGTTGGAAAATGTATATTTTTTTTAAAACTCAACTGTTACAACTGTCCTTGTGTACAGGGACAGTTGTAACACATGCCAGGCACGGTTGTAACATGTTAATAACGGTTACCTTTTTCACACTACATGACAACAAATAGGGAAAGCTGTCAAATTCTAAGGCAACAAGATTTGAATGGGGTTTCACACATCCTCCAACAAACAATGAGCAATGAACAAGATAACATATAACACACAGCATCATCCTCTGTGACGGATTAAACTGTTGTCTGAGAGGTGCTTCTACCTTAATTATGTAGACCTACCTTCTTTGAGCTGAGACCATAATATAAATCAGCTGCCTCCATCAGGTAGTCTCTCAAAAGCATATCCTGCTCTGTTGAGAACACCTTCTTTGTTGTCCAGTGGCCTACTCTTGGGGGTGTTTGTGATCCCTGACTCTCCAACCACAGCCTCCTCTTATGGAACCGGTACAGGGTGACCTGGCATATATCCAGGGACTTTGCCACTTCCCTGAAGGATTTGCCCTTCTCAACTTCATTTGAGGCCCTCTGCAGCAGAGCAAGGGGCACTCCCCTGCCTGTCTTCCTCTTTCTGACATTTGGAATACTGTAAACACACACACACACACACACACACACACACACACACACACACACACACACACACACACACACACACACACACACACACACACACACACACACACACACACACACACACACACACACACACTTTAGACCTACTATACGGTATTATATTCTGTTTATTTTTACAGGGACAATGCACACCAACCAAAAATACAACTGTATGCTTGAATGAACAATTGATCATTCAAGCAAATGAGCCATCATTGTAAATGTGCCATGTTACAACCGTCCCGTTACAACCGTCCCGTTACAACCGTCC